>NC_054545.1:29092138-29397138 GCF_017654505.1 Polyodon spathula | reverse complement strand
CCGCACCTCTATCTATTGCAGATGAAGTACAACGATGTTTACTATGATTACATTTTAGATACATAAGTCATACAATTGATGTACTTGGAAAAGATTACGTGTCAGCTATACAAACAATGCAAACACTCGCATCCTAAGTACTTGTGTTTTTTATTTTTTATTTTTTTTTCCCACCCAGCAATACAGTGTCATTTGTTCCATGTGTCAACACATAAAATAAGTTGATTCTGTATAACACAACTTTTAGAATAAAATAAAATAGGAATGTTTAAAACGTTGAATGCATTTGCCGTTCTTACCTTTGCGGGTGATACTTGCTCCTCTAGCCGGCTGTGCGCGCTTCTCCCCGGCTAGGAGCTTTGTTCCCTCACCGCTCCCAAAGTCAGCTACACCAGCCCAAAACTCCCACCTAAACAAAATCCAATTTCAATAAAATACAATCCTTTAAAGAAGAAAAAAATCCACAGAATGCTCTTAACCATTGATCAATGTTAATCCTTTAAAAGATATCCAAAATCTTGCTAAAACAATGTTCAATCGGGTTTGTACCCTTCTCTTTCTGAAAAGTCTGAGTACTGGATGTAATTCTTGTTTCTCTAAAAAAATCTCAATGCAGCAACGCACCCGTGATTTTTGCTTTTTTCACAATCCTTTTTACTCAGAGAACCCAAACTGTTTGCAACTCCGAACCGGTCTAACTGCATTCCTCAGCTTGAGCTAAGAACGTTGTGCCACTGTCATCATCAATGAATTTTCAGTCTTCAACGCTTCCACTTGATATGAATCACAGACAAGCCTGGACAATATCTGTTCACCTGCTTCCAAATAGTAAGTAAATAACTTGTGTTTATTTAATTATAAGATACCACAGTAGAGTCACATGCACAGCTGCACACCTTGCCGCGTATGCTATGCATATATATGTGTGTGTGTGGAGCAATTTCCAAGTGCTCTCTCTCTCTCTCTCTCTCTCTCTCTCTCTCTCTCTTCGAGAGAAACAGTAGGAGGTGGGGCTATACAAAACCCCCACCAGCCTTCAGATTCTCGCTATTTCCCAATCACCTGCAACTGTGCACAATTTGCGTGTATTTGTATTTTATTATTATTATTATTATTATTATTATTATTATTATTATTATTATTATTATTATTATTTATTATTATTATTATTATTATTATTATTATTATCTCCCTCGGCTTATTTGTTGGAAAAGCACAATTTTAAGGTTAGTTCAGCTCTTTTCCGTCTGAAGTCATAAATTATGTTTGTGCAGTGTACATAATTTTTCTTGCACAAAAAATGCAGCGATGTTTTTCATTTGTATCCCCCCCCCCCTACGTCTTTGCTTTCGTCCCCCCCCCCCCCCCCCCCCCCCCGTTTTATTCAAGCATCAGTTCGTACTGATTCTCAACACATTTGTATTTGCATTCTGTGAAGCGACAGACAGCTGCTTTCAGGTGTGATTTTGATGGACCACGAGAAGCAAGCTTGCTATAAAAAAACATTTCTCAGTGTATTTAATATTGTCACAGTTATTTGGGAGAGAATGTGTACATTAACACTGGCGATTTGCCACCGGCATTACAGTCCTTGTTAATCAATGTTATGTGGGGCATTGCATTGTTTACATTGTAAGGGTCACGGCAAGCTGTCGCCACAAAGGAGGAGGTAGTGATCGGTTCTTTTCCATTGCTTGACAGCTCGTTTTTGCATCTCAAAGGCTGTTTGCATGTTTATAGCCTAAGCTAAGGCTTCGATAAAGAACCCCCTGAGAAATTGGGCAAGTTAGCAAACACGGTTGCAATGGAAAAGACTACCAAGAACCTCAAGTAATTGGAACAAGTCATGCTGGTTCGGGTTGGCGGTGTGCAATGTTTGTATTACCGAATACGCAACAAGCAAGGTACAAAATGCAGTGTAGCAGTAAAAAAAAAAAAAAAAACCTCCACACCTCCCATGTGAAGATAATCCCATGACAACACGTCATTATAAAACAGACATAATCGATTTACTGCTTTATAATGTAAGCCTCGAATAATATGTCCTCAATTGAAGAAGAGAGGCGGACAGACTAAAAAAAAAATGTCTATCCCCATCACTTGATTCTTATCCAGACAACTTTTGGAAATTTATCAGAAGCGGTCTCCGATGCGAAGAATTGTTTTTCAAAGGTCTGTAACTTTAAGAAATCGACGTATAACTGGTGATTACATTATTTACAGTAGCTTTTTTCCTCAGTGTGACTGATTTCAGTGTTTTGGCGGTCAAATTGTGAAAGCAACGTTATAACCCTACATTTATATGGGTGTGCTAGAATAAAAACGAAATAGTAGTTTTTAATATAATTCGTCGTGATCCCGCCCCTAAAGCTAATACAATAATAGACCTAAATAGAACCGATACTTGAATTTAGTTTGCACCGGATTAGTTTATCAGACTGTAATCTGTAAAATATTTGGGGTGGAGCGCTAGTCTGTTTATTTTAAATGTTACCAAACATCCAACCTTGTTGTGCACCATCCTACTACCTTTTAATAATGTTTGTGAATGTTAACCCTTTACTGCATGCAGACTGTATTGCACTGACAAGCACATACGTCATGGTGTGTTATAATGAAATGCAGTACGGAATGGTATTCATATACGTTCTGCCTGGCCACAGATGTTTGTACGGTAGATTGATGTTTAAATCTGTCAAAGCTACTGGTAAACAGTCCAGTTATTTAACCGTGTCTTGTTGCATCAAGACGTTTATTAACCAACAGGCTTAAACAAATATATTATTTCTCCACTGAAGTGTCACTTGTACATGTTTTATGTTGTGTTTGTTCTCTTAGATTATCAGTCACATAGGTGGTATTATTCTGCACCATAATTTTGTTTAATACAAACAAAAACCACCAAAAGTATTCCTATATTCGTACATAATCAAATAAAGTAGAAAACGTAGGTATTTTGACAGTATTATATAATATGGCTTTTAAAATACTGAGCCTTTTAGAAATTGTCACTAATAGCTAACCATGATGGAAAAATCCATGGTTGCTATAGGGATAGGTGAGCAACCAGAGATGAAGAGATTGCACTAGCTCCATAATCCCTTTGTAGTATGTGTGTGTGTGTGCCATATATATATATAGATATATATATATATATATATATATATATATATATATATATATATATATATTATATATTATAATATATATCTAACTTGACTTTAAATTAAAGTATTTATCTTTGTAATTTCCTATGAAAGCCAAGGCTGCCCTTGCCAGGTAAACATTAAAGCAACATTGTTTGTAACTATTTCAGAAACCTGACTGCACAAGTAGACGGTCCCTTCCAGGCACGACATGTAAGGAAGTGATTCAAGGGAAGGTTTAACATCCTCGTTGTACAGGTTGTTTTAGTGGCGCCCGACAACCGGCGTTATGTTTGGCAGTGCCGGGCAGGGATTGTGTTGGCCAAAAAAAAAAAGTTATTCCCCATACATAATGTTTTTTTTCACGAACTGCCCTTACCCACGTTATGATTAAGTCCCTTAGAAAGTCCCAGCATAAATTAAAAAAAAAAAAAAAAAAAAAAAAAAAAAAACTTGAAGTAAAGTAACATTTTATTTCTAAATTGCATTGCTATTTAAACTGGAGTTATGTGTCGTGAATCCCAATTAAATTACCGGTATAGTGTTATTTTCACTTTGTGGTGTACTTCCTTTTTTTTCTTTTTTTTTTTCAGAGAAATCGGTTGGCGAAATCAATTTTTATGTCTTTAACCAAATTATCAAATGTTTCAACAAAAAACAAATTTTTACTTTTTCATTTCACGCAATTGAGACAAACTCAAAAAAAAAAAAAAAAAAAAAACTTTGTACTGTAAATGTACCTCTGTTTGACAATAGGAAATCACAAATTGATTGCACCTGTACCAAAATCTCACAGCATATCACTTTCAATGGGACAGCATACAACTTTTTGACATTACACGGGTCAAGTTTTGGTATACGTACCAAATTGTGACTGTGTACCACTTTATAACACTACACCGATACAATGCAGGAAGCCTAACCTATTTTACTTTAATGAAGTGCTTACAAACTTCAAATCAGCGAACCATCATGGGTACTTCAGTTGATTGTTCTATATATTTAATGGGAGAGATTATTATTATTATTATTATTATATTATTTATTATTATTATTATTATTATTATTATTATTATTATTATTATTTATCCAGGACATAAGAAATCAAACAACAACACTCAAAAGGGGTTGAGTGGGGGCAGTAATTTCAATTCTGTAGCAATTACAAATTAACCCACCAATCATATATTTAAAACAGCATGCATCTCTAAAGTAATTACCAGCCAGTTTTAAAAGTTTAAATTGACAACACATTCCTCTTATTATTGGCCATGCTCAGTAAGCAAATAACTACCTTTTAGTTCTTAGCAATCAAAATGGGAGATTCTGTGCTGATCAAGTGAGATAATTGCACTAAAGTAGCTGCAGAAATAACCCAGTCCTTGTATAGACAATTTTATGCCAAAGATACAATGCCCGATTGTCAAGATGAAGCCATCCCAAATTCATTGTTCATTGCAAGATCACTTTGGAGAGCAAAATATGTCAAGTCTAGAAAACTACTTCCAAACTTGGGTTAAATTTAATTGATTGAGGTGCCGCAGCCATTAAAAAGTATAGATATAGTGACACCATACACTTTGATTTACTGTAATTCAGGCCACAGCCTACTTCATTGATCTAAACAGTGGCAAATCATTAAAGTGGGCCCCAACCTGACACAAAATTTCACAGACATAAATAAACTAAAGAGACTCAGATGCACGGTTTGATTTTCAGAACCCATTAGTAATTTAGTGGCTGTTTTGATAAATTGAAAATATGCCCCCAAAACGTAAAGGTTTGCTGTCAAAGGAGTTTGGTACCCAAGACTGTGAACGTGAGCTTGCTTATCACAGTACAGACCAGGATCCAACCAGATCCCTAGATACTTCTGATAGCAATTGCAACAGGAGATGCATTATTCATTAAGTTAATGATAAAAGGATTCCTCCAGTGGTTCAATGTGAGGATACAGTAGGTTGCAGATGAAACGCTCACTTTATGGAGTTTTTTTTTTTGTTTATGGAACCATTTAGCTGGAACTCAGATACTATAGAATGTGTGGTAATTTTTTGTACAGTATTAGTACGTGCAGATCTTTCCAGTAAACTTGTCATTCAATTTTTTTCAGTTGTCTGAATCTCTATAAAATATACATCAAATGAGGATACTCCATGAACCTGCATGGAGTATCATATGGGGTGTCGTGTAAAAAAAAAAAAAAAAAAAGCGTTAATATTTTAACTTCTTTTTTTCCAGATTTAACTTAAATTTTGTATTATTTCCCCAGATTTATAAATGTTGTGAAAATATATATATATATATATATTTTTTTTTTTTTAAATCTAAAAATGTGTACATGTAATATATTAAAAATAAAATCTAGTTACAAGATTTAACATTTAGCTAAATATTTAACTAAATCTTAAATCTCTTAACAAGATTTAACATTTAGCTAAATATTTAATTGGCCAGCTAAATCTGGAGTTTGTATGCAAATGACTTCGTCCACTGTGTTTTCACGCGATTTGATTGGCTCTTGTAATGCTAATCGAGAAATATGCAATTTTCAGCATTATAAGAGCCAATCAAATTGCATACAAGATTTAAGTTAAATCTGGAAAAAAAGTTTAAATGTTAAAATATTAATGTTTTTTTTTTTTTTTTTTTTACACATGGCACCCCTTAGTATCATAGTTATTGCATTAATGAAGATGGCCTATGAGCCTCTGATGGAGGCGAGTTGGTTGTTTATGGCCATCCTGAGTGAAATATATATAACACTTTATGAATGTTCATTGACTGCACTAAGCAACATAAAATATACCTACAGTCTTGGTGCTTTTAGGAGGGAGATTCAGCTTGCCCTGATATACACAGACAAAAACTTTCACCACTGACGTCTTAATACACAGCACTTTAAACCATCCACTTTTGCTGTATTTAGCTCAGTGCCAGTAATGGTGAATTCTAAGACATGTGGGGCATTAATATATATATATATATATATTAATAATATATATATTATCTTAATATATATATATATATATATATATATAAACCTGGCCGGCATTTGCACGTCATTCGTTGCCCCTTCCAATGTAGACCCAGACATACAGACTTGAGGTTCAAAGCGCAATTTTGAATCAACACACACACTTTCAAACGTGTGTGGGTTGCGTTTAGGAGAAAACAAACACCTAGCTCTTTTTGAGCACTAATTAAACACAAACTGGAACCTAAACTATGAAACAGGACAGCGAAGATGTTTACCTGTAACTTAAAAATAAACAAACAAAAACACAGAGTTTCACACATCAAAAGGTTTTTACTCTACCTTTTTTTTTTTCTACACTTGAGCACACCTTCAAGCGGGCTTCTGTATACACCAGCAGCCCTGCACCTGACTCTAATTTACAATGACAACCAGGTGCAGGGGATAATTAAACAATAAAACAATTAAACAATTAAACAAATGTGCATTTGCACATTTTTTGTTAAGCAGAGAGGAATTCTCTCCCTCTCTCTCTCTCTCTCTCTCTCTCTCTCTCTCTCTATATATATATATATATATAATATATATATATATATATATATATATATATACAGGTTTCAGTAGAGTAGAGTGCCTTTTTTCCAAGCTACATGCATACAGTGACTACAGATTGGGAGAAACAATCACGAAAAAAGATTTGCAGTAACACGATAATGTTTCTTTCTTTCACACGCACATTATATATCACAATTAACATTATACAATCAGGAATTCTAATACAGCACAGTATGTAACTGAGAAGTCATCATCTTATATCTTTAATCAAACTGTACTGGCCTACTGACGGATGTTTTACATGTGAAACACTGCACTGCAGGAATCACTGCTGCACGTGAGCTACAGGGAAAGCAGGGTCCAAATCACCCCATAGAACACTGAACACATACAGGCATTGCCATTTAACACAGAGTTCAGGAATCACTGCTGTGCATGAGCTACAGGGACAGCAGGGTCGAAATCACCCATAGAGCACTAAACATTAATAACACAACAGGGAGGAGGCACCTCACCCTGTCACAGTATCTGTTGGCTTTTGTTCCAACCCTGTTCTAAATTGTTCAGTTGAACCAATTAAACCTCCATCTAGACCCTGATGTAGGTTATTACACTATGTAACACAATTTTTGTTCCTGGGTAGTAAGTGTTATTTCCTAATTGCTTATGCCTCAAAAGTATAGAAAATGGCTATTATTCCCCACAAACTTTGCTTTTGTGACCAGGACAGTGATATTTCAAAATATCACTATTTCCAATGAGAAAATGGGAAAATGTGTGTCTTTTCGTTCACATAAAGTCAGAAAAAAACAACATATGAATCCAAATTAATATGTATTTATACTAAAGTAATACATAGATGACTACAAAAGATTTAGAAGTGAGTAGTTTTTCGAGATTTACAATTATACTGTATTTACAGTATTATTGTAAATATCGAAAAACTACTCACTTCTAAATATAATATACAATTATATTTACAGTATAATTGTAAATCTCGAAAAACTACTCACTTCTAAATCTTTTGTAGTCATCTATGTATTACTTTAGTATAAATACATATTAATTTGGATTCATATGTTGTTTTTTTCTGACTTTATGTGAACGAAAAGACACACATTTTCCCATTTTCTCATTGGAAATAGTGATATTTTGAAATATCACTGTCCTGGTCACAAAAGCAAAGTTTGTGGGGAATAATAGCCATTTTCTATACTTTTGAGGCATAAGCAATTAGGAATTTTTTTTTTTTTTGTCACACAATGTTATCTCATTTTACCTGTTAAACCTGGAGTGGAATGGTCCTCCAGGAATGTGATTGGACACCCCTGATTTAAAGTTATAATCATCCATAACTATTAAACAATAGTGCTACATTTGGAAATGTTAAACAAAGCTTAATAATACTCCCATCTTGAGCTCTTTGGACTGTGATCATGCTCTCCAGTCACTCAGCAGTGGCCCTTAATTTCTACAATATGGTGGATGCTGATTAAAAAGCTTCTTCTTAGGAAGAAGCTACAACTAAAACTGCAGCTTCGTTTCCAGTCATGGGAATACAGCACCTCCTGACTCCATTCATTTCTGTGTGTCACTCTTTGGCTTTCTGGTAAGTTTTTAAATGTCAGGATTTTTTTTTTTTTTTTTCGCTTCAAAAATGTCTGCAGTTTATTTACTTCATTGCACAACTGGTGCCCTCTGAGTGCTTCCTCTACTCCCTGGGTGCAACAGGTCAGAGTTCTGCACTATAACAGCATCTGTTTTATTTTTGTACCTGAAGTTAATATGCCTATGGGTTTTTCAAAGACCCTGTAGACTGCAGGACAAGCAGAGAGATGGTAGTTTGTTGTTTTATATATTTATTTTGCCTTTGGAGATTTGGTTTAAGTAATAAAACCTGAATATAATGGCATGTATTTGCTCTGACCTTTGGGGACAATTGTCCATACTTTTTACTCCAAAATGCAATTTACCCTATGGTTATGAAATGAGAAAACACCAGTTAATGCTATAAATCTAACAATACTCAACTAAATCTATTTCTAAGTTTATTTCTATTGTATAAATGATCAAAAGGCCTTGGTTTCCCAATTTCCATATACCTTTAAGTGATGGATCAAACTGCATTCCACAGCCAGGACCAGATGTCCCATACTTAGCCCAATTTCAGAACTGCAGGGGTCAGTAAACATCATGGGTATATCTGAAGTACTAAGCTTTAGACATCTTTAATTTGTATTACTCTACCTGTCTAAATGCTTTCATTAAAATAATTACTGACTATAGAAGAGAAGCTCATAATTTCAAACCAGAAGGTTAATGAGTTTTATTCATGCTTCATGCCTATGTTATTTATTAATCTAGTTAGTTTACAATACACACAGTGCCTTTCATTGGAATATAGAGTTTACATAGGTTTTAATAACACTACATAATTAAAAACATGCTCACTTTAACACTGATTACTTTAAATAAGTAATTACTTCTAGTGACACAAAGTCTCCATTACACTGTTACACATTTATAAAAGCTTAGACGAGCTTCAACTTTCAGGAGAGTTATATTTATATTATACACTGTGGGTCTCAGTTAATACGACCCAAATCCAGACCTCAAATTAAAAGAAATGAATGTCAACCAACTGTCAGTTTCTGGTTGACCCCTTCCATAACCAAGATTCACTATTGTTACTTGTCAAAAAGCTTTACCAAGAAAGAATTTATACCACTACAAGAAGCAAAAGTTGAATATGTTTACAAATAAGCTTATTCAAGTATCAACATTTAAAATCCTGCTACAATTTAAAATGTGTTAGGATCTATGGTATAACACAGTGGTGTCCAATAGAACAAACACTATGGTCCCTTTTGGTGGATATCAATGGGCTCTGCGATCCAGTAAGCTATGACCAACAATTATCAGTGGGATTTAATACAATATTGTAGAATGTGTAAGATAGCAATAGTAAAACACTGGAACAACAACAACAAAAACGTAACAAACACGCAATCAAAGCATTTTTAATATTGACCACAGGTAGTTATAAAACTGAAACTTAGCATCCTTTTTCATCTGAGTCTTGAAACCTGGTGTAGGAAGGGCTCTACGCTAACTTTTTTTATTTATTTATTTTTTTAGGCTCATGTGCGCCTAAGTTAAAATTTGTAGACAAGAACTGAAAAATTCAGGGGCACACAAAAAACAGGCTCCCTGTTTAAAGTGCAGTCTTCCCTGCCATGAGTTCCCCTGCATCGAAAAAACGTTCAAAACATGAATGTATTTATTTATTTATTTATTATTTATTTATTTTGTCAAACTTAAGCTAAACTTAAGTGAACATGATGTAAATAACAATAGCCCTTTTCAAAGTTCCCTGTTCACTTTCATCTTCTTCATTGTTCATATCTGAATTTTATTCATCACGGTTTTCTGCAGACAATGCAGGGATATTTTCATCTGTGTTACTGGAGGACACAATCAGCTGTAACAAAAACTGTTGAATGCTTATATTTTAGTGCTTGTTCTGGTTTGTTGCGAGATCCACCAAAAATCTTTGGTGATCTAGCAATGCACAGACCTGCCACATATTGGCCAACACTGATATAACATTAGAATTGTATTTGTATTCAAGTTGCTAAAAGATGTAGAAGTGCCCAGTCAAGTGTTATCTCTACACTGCTAAAACCCACTAGTTGTTTAATGAATCAAGCTCATAATTAAGGACTCTACAGGTCTGTTAGCAATGATGCTCTGGGATGCAATCCCTTTTACTTTGACCCCTTTGACTCTGCCCGCTGCCAATGCACAGACCTGCCTGTTTGTTTTGTGAATGTAGAGCCAGGATGCCTCTGTTATTTGAATCAGCAGATATGTCCTAATAAGTCTTTTAAAGGTAAAAAAAAAAAAAAAAAACACACACACACACACACATAAAAGATAACTTGCAATGCTGTTACCATGATTGATAGGGCAACATTTTTAAAGCAATTGCACATTAAACTTGAGATGGACATTTCCATCAAAATAGGAATTCATCTTGTGTGTGTGTGGGGGGGGGGGGGGGGGGGGGGTCTGACTTTTATGAAACAACATTATCAGAGGCGGCCAAGACACCAGCACCTACAGAAATGGGACCATTTCGCTGATTCAAGTTACGATTCATTCCATGCCTCTCAGTATTTCAGTAAGGGCTGTTTTGATCATATTTCTAATGAGAAAATTAAAAAAAAAAAATGGATTGTGCCCTTGTGAGGTGCACTCCTACTGAATATAAAACACCATGCCAGCAGTTTGTTGTTTTGTTTACTTCAAGATATTGAAGATAGATAAGTAGGCAGGTAGGCAGGCAGGCAGTTGAAAGATTTCATGGAATAGAATGTAAGAATCTATCACAGCATGAAACACAGTCCATGAAAGCATATACATATCTGTGCAAACACATTTATTTGCTGATTAGTGATCAGTTCATGTACCTATGTGCCTTTAATTAAAGTTGAATAAAGTGTTATGAACCTACTTATGAATTAACCTTACACCTTAGCTGAAAATCTGCTCCAAGTGATGTGGCTCAGGAATAATTGTTTTGTCTACAATAAGCTTTGATTTTCAGAAAGTACATTACTAGTTGATAATCATTCTTTAATACAACAGTTTTGCTTTGAGGTATATGTATAATTTAGGAATGCCAGGAAATTCATAATACAAAATAACACCACATACCTATGCAACTGAGAGAGCCAATAAGATGTAAAGATCAGTACCCACTGTTGTGAGCAATCCTTAAACCTATTTGAAATATATTTATATGTTAGTCTTAAATATATGAAAAACATATTTACTAAAAGTAAGTTACTGGAAAGAGGAGCTTTTTTAAGCATTAAGGTCACCCACTCAGAGCAGACGGGCATGTTAACATGAAGCTCGCTGTCAGCTATTTAAGTATAACTCACATCTTTATCGTTAATACCTGAAATACATTTTAGATTAAAGATTTAATTACAAAATAAAGCACTGTTAGTAGTATTTTTTTGAAGACACCCCCCTGTAAACACACCACTTAATTAAAAAGAAACATGTTTTCCTAACCAACTCTGGAAAGTTATTTTGAATGTTGCTATAGAACAGACAGGTTCTATGAATTTTGATTGAACCTTAAGTCTAGTAGATCAAGTCCAACATTACACATACAAAAGGTGGTGATACAATTTCAAGGGTCTAACTTAGTCAATCAATCCATATTCTATCCAGTGGGCATTCCATTTGCTTCTGTTACAGCATCCAAAGTGATTGAAGCATCATCTCTGCAAAGACATGGAGGAAATCTTGATTCCTGATGAAAAGCCATCACAGCTCCAGAGGCATTGCTCTTGTGGCATAATGAAGGTATTAAAGGCTTATTTGCTGTTCAAAGGTCAGTATTACTAACCTATTTTTCCACTAACATCAGGTGGCTGGTTCACACATTCCAATGCTGGCAGAGGGTGGCTGGCATATGCACTCAAGTGTTCATTGGAAGATATTTTGTAATTGTAAGGTTTTAATACAAATGAGATATGCCTTGTAATGAACTATTGCACCCTCTGACTTGCCTCAACACTCTTCATTTGAAATGCTGCTCTGAAAGGAAAACAATGAAACTGCACATATGCAAACGTGGATCTGAAAAGAGATACAATGCAGAGGGCTATTCAAGGAGCTAAATAGCAGAACTTTGATTAATCTTCATTATTTCCCTTGGGAGGCAAGGCTTGTCAGAGCAGGTGACATCAGAACAGGCACACAGCCTCAGCACTGGGATCTGCTTCCAGATATCCACAGAGGTCCAGGGCAGACTCAAGACAATTATTGCTACTCTTGTTGCCATAACAGCCTCACAAGTAAACATGTGCTAACAGGCCACCACAAATTAGTCATGGCTACTTGTGTAAAATAAAAACAAACAAAAAAAAAATGGTTTATTCAGTTGATATAAACAGTGTGTTTTTTATTCATTTGAATGACTTTCATATAATGATCCACCACTGATAAGATCAATGGAAAAGACCCCATGAAGTTTTCAAGTGACTTATTATGAAGGCATGGTCTTGTTATTAATGTTCACATTGTCACATTTTCTCCAGGCACTTTTTTTTGTTACCAAATGTTTAACAGACTTCTTGGTGTTTATAGTTAGTATTTATGCAGAAGTAACTCTACAGCGTAAGGCAAATTTATATTGTACTCAATATTTACTAGAGTGTTTTTCATATGCATATATACTCCTAAGCGGCACGTATAAGAGGCTTAAAATAAATTGCCCAAACCCTCACAAGAAATTCTTCTGACCAACACAAAAAATATTTGTGAGAGAAGCAGCATATTTATCCTTTACCTACTGCGCAACCGGCAGACCGCTAGGGCAGCTGGGATATCAAAATCAACACTGCAGTACAGGATTTAGTTGGCATGTCAGTGTCATTCAAGGAGACAATTTTTTCAACTGTTTGAACAAATGGCACCTTTCAGAACATTGTTTGTGGTTCCAGATTCCGAATGTTTCTGAAGTCATTCACTCCATGTTCAATGAACGTGGGGTCTTTTGAACTTCTGAAAAAGTGTCTGCAGGGAAAGCAGAAAACCGCCTTTGTCTGCTTATTGTACTCTTAATATTAAAACATATTTTAATATTGTGATAAAAATTAATGGTTTTGGTTACCAAAGGCAGTTTTTTGGATACACAGGTAAACAAGGCTGTGATGGTCCTCCTGCAGTATCACCAAAGTCCAAAATACAAGATTCAGTTGCATTTCAGTGTTATTTAAGGAGACAGGGCTTGGCAGGTTTAAGTCCATTCTTCCTGCCGATCTGAGCTCCATATGGGTATTCGAAAGTTTAGAGGTGAATACAGTTATATTTTTTGCAAATATACCTTATGAAGTATGTTGAATGCCCCTTGATTATAAGTACAATAGTAGGTTAAGCTTAATAGTCGGTATTAATAATTGATTTAAATTGGTGTGAAGTGATGGAAGTAGTGTTTGCAATTGGTGTAGGTACTATAGGACTGCGAAACAGGTTAATGAATTTAAAGGTTTTAAAAACAGTGCAGCTTCTTATCTTTACTGTTTTTCTAATTTGCTTATATGTTTTAAAGTACAAGCTGGTGCTATGGTAAACTTAATTTATTTGGCAACCATATGTTGGGGGGAATGTCAAATATATATGTAGCATCCCTGGGTGGTTTTGAGGTCTGTTTTCTGCTATAAATTATAAAGATGCAGGAGAATGAATCTGGTTTACAGCTTTTATTTGTGTCCGTCAGTCCGACCATTTTTCAAACTCAACACAATGAATGAAATATAATATTGAGACTCGTAACTAGTAACAGTAATAAAATAATAATGCAAGTCTTTTTTTATATATATATATATATATATATATATATATATATATATATATATATATATATATATATATACACACACACACACACACTAATGAGTGTGTCTCTTACTATACATCGTTGGGTTCAATAAATGCAGGGAGAAAGTATGGAATAGCCTCCTCAAATGAAAGACTGACGCACTGCCTATGCATATACTGTATGCTGTTCTTAGGTGATGTGTAGTAGTCTTATATAGTATATGGTTTTTATAATGTAGAATAAGAGTATGTCATTTTTTTTTTATTTACTTGTCAAGCAAAATTTATTTTTTTTTTTTTGTTTGTTAGGGTTAGATCGATTAAGATCAGGGATGGAAGAAAATTACCAAATTATATGTTTTTACCCTTAAGTTTAGAGAAAGGGAAACGTAATTATATTAACAATGAATACAGTTAGTTTAATGTTTTAACAGGAACATCCTGTACATTTGTTGTAGTTATATGCTTAAAGGGAGCATCCAGACTAAAGTGTGAATAGTTTAAACAAAGAAACATTGTCAATGTGTTCAGTTTGCATGTACTTCTAGAGCCTTTTACAATTGACGACACGATAACCTGTAATTGAACCACTGGGAAATCTGTGGTATTCAGGTGGCTACAGGAACAGTAATGGGAAAAGGCTGGGCCAGTGTGGCATCTCTAAACACCACAGGTCTTTGCTGCCTCAGTGACTCAAATCTGCACACTCCTGTGCCATGAGTTTGACTCCCAGTAGGGGACTGGCAGAATCAATCAGGATGGGGAGTTTGTAAGTCTCCCTTGCCCCGGCTTTGGGAGGTGGTCTCCGTAGCAACACAGAGGTCAGCTCTCCCCTGAGTGAGGGAAGCGGCTAAGCGAGGCAGGCATTGAGACAGGAGAGGCTGTTTACATGATAACCTCATGCAGCTGAAGTTTAAGCATTGAAAAGGGATTTTATTAAATCCAGGTTGGATTGTTTCTGCTCTTCAAGCATACATTAATTTGCATAATCTATATGGGAAGAGAAGTTAAAGCTGACTAGCCTATAGTTTACACAGAGAGTAAAAAAAAAATGGTATCCTAGCATGCCCATTGATAAACAAGAAGCATCAGCAACCTTATAGTTATAGTCTATCCAAGTAGGGTAACTGTTTGTAGTTGCAGTCCAGTAATTAAAGAAATGGTACCATTTGAAAAATTACACTTCAATATTCACTTACACACATACAGGCCTCCATACACACACTACAAAATAAAATCTGATCCACCAAAAAGTCATGCAAATATCTTCCATTTATTCACACGTCAAAATGAAAAACCACAACATATACTATGTAGGTTTATAGGTTTTACATTTAATATTATTTAATGCTTGGTTATTATACCAATCATTAAACTCACTGTTCCATTAACACATATATCTAGTCTGATATAGTGTAGCAGTTCTATATGAGACACAGTATGACTATACCTATCCCGGGAAGAAAGCTGCTAAGCCTGCCTGGATACACCTGGTCTGCTCTGTCCCTCTCCACAAACTTCATTCCTCAATCCTAATTAAGTTTCTTGTATATTCTTTTGTGATCTCCTCTTTCCAACTGCTTGTTACTGCAGAGCCTAGGCTGCAGTTGGTTTCTCTGTTATGATTTCCATCAATACGAGGGCTTGTTCCTTTTTCTAATAACCTCAGTGCATCCTATCCACTGTTGCACCCCATTCCTCCTGCAACAAGTGGAAACTGAAACTGACTTGCAACAAGTAAAGGTTTTATATGTTACAGAAGTCATGTCCAGGATGGTGTGATAGGGAGAGCCCTGTCGCTGGTTCCTGCGCAGATGTGTGCAGCTGGGACATGGAACAGGAGATGCGTTGCTAGGCAACCAATTGAGCAAGTGGGCTTGCCCAGCGCTGAGCTGATTGAGAGGTCCGTATTTGCTGGGGGGCGTGCCCGGGATGCTTCGCTGAGTTCAAAAAATATCTAAGCCATGGCTACTGCACAGCCATTGCTACACAGATGGGCACTGAGCAAAAGCTTGTGCTCCTTGACATTAAGTGTCTACTCGCCAGGATTAACTACTACAGAACCCTTCAACTGCAAGACGGTGCTTGTGAAGGCATTGCCCAGCCGAGTCCGTTTGAAGAAGCAGAAGTCGCCGTGAGTATGCCGCGACTCCATGAGCCCAGAAGTAGGTTAGTTTAGGGGACGATGATCCCAAACATTGTATATAGAGAGTTCGCATAGAGTATTAGGTTCCTGGAGTGGGACATCTTTTTTAGTGAGGCTAGCGCTCACCTTGTGTGGCAAACTTGTATTTTTAGCTTTGCTTTGTTTTGTTTTCTTTATTAAACATGACACTAAGGCTACCTTTGCTGGTACCCTAGTGCAGTGGTGCGCAAAGTGTTGGGGAAACAGATAGTCCCATAAGGGGGGGCGCGACTATGAAACAGATAGAACAATATAGAAACAAATAGAACATTTTAAATAAATAGTTAAATTACAGCATAATTTGTCTTGCCTTTGAAATGAGCCTTTGATGATCACTTTAGGACTGTAGAATTGATGTTAGATATACGAGATTTACATAAAATCCAGGAAGAAAAAAAAACAAAAAAAAGCTGTTAAAATATAAAGTTAAATTCTAACGTTTTAATATATGTGTTGGGGGGGTTGGGGTGGGCTTGCACAACAAAGCGTATACTAGGAAAAGTTTGCGCACCACTGCCCTAGTGACAGCCCCGTGTGTTATTAAATCTGCATGCCCATGTGTTATTAAATCTGCGTGCCTGTGCAGCGTATCAACACCCAATGCTCTGTGTCCGACTCATTGTTATTCAGTGACAACCCACACACGTAACAAATCACCCTGTTACAGACAGATAACAAATCAACTAGTCTTGTGTGGAACAAAAGTGTATGATACGTATTACTGATGTTTGGGTATAGAGAATTAGCAGATCTTTAATTAACTTTTATTGTATCTTCTGTCTAAAATGTGATAATGATATAATAATGTTGCACCTCAACAGAAGGGATGGCGAGTTTTTCTCAGAGTACTTTAATACAGAGACACAGTACAAATCAGGAATGAACATATACAAGATCATTATGTATATAAAAAAAATGTGTCAGCATAGAAATTAAGAATTAGTTGATTTTTTTTTTATTAAACTGGTAGCCCTACAAACATTCACAAGCTTGTGTTTCGCTGCTGATGCTTTCATACTGACAGCTGCCAGGCTTCATCTCGTGGGTACGGATTTTTGTGAGCCACTCAGGAAAGTTTACTGCCAGTATCCTATCAGAGCTGAGCTTCCTCCCACACAGAACAAACCCACATACGTCTCTTGCCTAATCATAGGAATAAAGTTCAAGATGTCACTTGTGGTTTTCTGAACCAGACCACCCCTCAGCATAATCATCTGCACATTTCAGCGAGCCACAGTTTTAATTTATTAATCTGTTTATTACTTTCAAATCCACCAGGGCTTGCGTCTTTGCTCCTCTACCTCATTGTATGTCAGTCCCACCTACTTGTTGTAACACAGGATTCAAGCAGCATGCACACATTTCAGACCTGCAGTACAGCTTTAGCAGCATTTAATTTGAGAAGGTCTGAAAGTGTCACTCATTATTATCCCACACAAAAATATATTCCGAAAGAGTGAGCAAATTATTTAAAGTTAAAAAAATAAAAATAAATCCAGTATTTTGGCCTGTTTATTGCATCTTTATGATCAGAAATCCACATACAGTGCTAATTTATGCTAATATTATCACCACACCACTGAGAATGGTGAATATATATATATATATATATATATATATATATATATATATATATATATAATATATATATATATATGCATTTTATACATGTGGCAGGAAAACGGGCGTTGGGATGACCCAGACCAGAAGGAAGCAACAATTTCCTTCGTGTTGGTTTTGTCAATGCAGTGGCACGTCACCGTGCACTCGGAAAAATATTTCTGGTTATAAAATATTTGAACAAAAATAAATACTTGCTCGCAGAGCAGAAATAAAACAATTAAAAAAAATAAATCACGACCACAAATAAATTAAGGTCCGGCTGGGCAGTAGCCTTCACGGATCCTTATATTCTTTTTAACTATCTTGCCTCTTGCTGTCACGTTCTCCACTTCTGAACGCCCACCTAACATGGAGAGCTGCAGGCTTTTTATACAGGTGACCATCTCCTGGTTAGCAATAAATTAATCACTTAATTAATTCGGGAGATGGCCACCTTCTGCACAGGTTTTAATTATTAACGTGGCTGGGCTTCCCATCCACGCTGCAAAACAAAACACATGGCGGTTCGCCGTCATTTGTACATTTTTAAAATAACAAAAATGCATGGCTGTGCCGTCGTACAAAATAATAAACAAATACAAAATAACACAGGGGCGGAGGGGGAGACCCAGTTCTAAAATAAACACTGTACAGGGCTGCTTGCCATGTTACTATACATATGAAATAATCGTTCCCTTTAGTTTGCAACGTTATTGATTTTTTGTTTTCAAAATAAATGGAAGTTTATGACAATTTGTTTCTAAAAGTTAAGATTTACAATTTAAAATGCAGATGTTGGAGGGGGGTCAAACTTTTTAGGGGAACTCAGTCAGTGACTGTTCTAATAGTACAGTAATTATAGCAATACATTTTTTTTTAAATAAATCTACATGTTCATTTTACAAATTCGCAAATGTGTTTTTCTTTTTATTTATTTATTTATTTATTTTTAATATAAATGTTTTTGTTTTCAGTTTACCTATGAGAGTCTGGAAAACCAATGCCTGGTGATTTTGTGTTTAAGAACCAGTGACAGTTCTGTTCTGTACTCTTGTTCACTACATGCTAAATCAGTTTGTGGTGTCTGATAAAAGACAGAGTAATTGTGCAGGTGCATCATCATCTAACAGTCAAAAAAGTTGCACTGGCCACAAGCTAGGCTGGAAAAGTCACCTGGGGTTGGTTCACCTGACTGCTCCACAGCCACTGGCACAGTCGAGATGAGCTGAAGTCTGACCAAGCTGAACTGTGTCCACTATGGAACTGAGGATCTTCAGTACTCCCTACGAAAGTCATATATTACAGCACATATATCTAAATACAATATTACATGTACATAGATTCCCAGAGGAAAAATATTCATAGAGTGCATGGACAGTTTTTTTGCAAATAAGGCAAGCAGAATTTTTTATTATAATTTTGAAGAATGGTATCTATTTGAAGTCTTTCATTGTTGAATTCTAACGCCAGACATACGCCATGGCAGCAATTCAAATCATATTATTCTAAGAGCAAGTCTACATGTTTTGTCTCTCAGAGCCTTACACAAATATTTTTCCATGTCTATAGCCCAACATACAGTATCTGAGCACAATTTCAGTGGTTTAAGAATAGAATGCTGCAGACAGATAATAATCCTCTCTGCTTCTTCATGTGTCAGTCATTTCTAGGAATCTTTGTGATGTGCTCCATCTATAGATAACTTATTGTATTGATAACTTCTTGATAACTTATTGTAGCAGGATGAATTGCAGTGCATTCGGCTTAGTGTAACCACTTGTTGGTGTCTTTCAACTCAGTATTCCAGATTGTAATGACATATTGTATCCCTTTGTCCCAAGCAGCAGGATATTCCATCAGTGTAAGGGTCTGGGAGGATAGAGCTTAGCAAAGGGGCTAGATAGGCCATTGGTTGAGAAACAGAAGCAAACAGAATTTATAATAACACAACATTTCTCTAGTCAGAGTTATGTGCTCATTAATCCAGACCCTGCTTCTTGATAATCCACCGTTGCTGCCACCTAATTTTCCAAATATAAGATCCAGCTCACCGCAGTGTTCTCATCTTTTCATTCGGTAGTTCAAAGACATACAGGGCTCTTTGATTTGTTTTGTAGACAGGACAGTCCTCTTGATGTTGAAATATGTAGAAATGGAAGAAGGAAAATGTGATATTTGTTCCCCCACAGATGGTATTATATAGACTAATAAATGTGTCTTAAAATGTTTATAAAATGAAGACACTGAAAGCCCCATATAGTCAGATTTGGATTAATAGAGGTGGGAAACTGAAATCACTTTTAAAATGCTCTGCTGTTAGGGTTTAGACTCCCATCCTGTATTATTGTTTCTTACCTCTTCATACTTTGTATGTATGCAAGTATGTATGTTTTTATATGCGTATATACGTATGTCAGAATTGTGTTATTCCAATTCAGTATGTTTTTTGGAGAGATTTTATGAGGAGATTTTTAATATACTATTTTGATGTTATGACTTTAATAAACTGACAAATGCATAGGTATATAATTAGTTTACAAAGTTACATAATTGTATCAAGTTTTTTTTTTGTATTCCTAGTTTATAAACGAATAATAATAATAATAATAATAATAATAATAATAATAATAATAATAATAATAATAATAATAATAATAATTTTAAAAAACAAACAAACAAAAACGTTTATGCTTGAAGGCAGAACTAAGCCAAGGTAAATTCAAGGAAAATATAAAGTATTCATGATTTCTTGTAGGGTAATACATTAGTTTTGCACACACATACAGCTTTCCTTCTCAGTACAGCAGCAGACACAGTTGAGTGTTTCTATCTATAATGTGTTATTGTTACCCACCATTTCATGCACTTAGACATTACAACTTAACTCCGTTATGATCAGCTCTGTGCCATTTGAAGGCAGGAGCTCAAGGTGCCTGCTTTAGCCTACTTATTTAGTATCACTACAGCACCAAGAACAAAGCTTCCGGTTGCTCAAGGCAGTGCTGCAGGGGCTTATTAGGCTTCAGTCATTACACCCTATTGTAACTGTAGCAACTCACTCACTATTCCCATAAGGAAAGTACCTATATAGAACCTATTGGGTCTGAAAAGCTTCTGCAAAGCAATATCTCTTTCCATTACAATTGAAAATGCATGCAATGATACATACTTTTTCATGCATTTTTGCCTGACTAGCTCAGAGTCCAGGTCCTGTTTGGCATAGCGGTTTTGTTGTGAAAACAACACTGTTTCATGTATCCCATACGAAACTCACACCTTGTTTATGCTTTGAGTTTGGAACTGGTATGCTCAGGATTTACTCGAGGGACCTAAGTCCTGTTTGGACTTAATATGAGAGCCTTGTACATGAGATTGAATAATTAAAATCAGAGGGTTGTAAATCCTTTAGTACTGGTACATATTTTTTTGTTTTAGTGAAACTTTGTAAAATACAATAATGTGCACAGCCTCTGACTATGGGGTGCTGTAGAGATGTATACGGGACCCCTATACCAGTTTCATACAGCTCACATTGTTAGTTATGTAAAACATTCACCCCATTATTGGGCAGGTCAGTGACACATTATTTAGCAGATTTGGGGGCATTTTGTTGAACAGAGTAGAATTTACACTGTATAATAACAACAACAACAACAACAACAATAATAATAATAATAATAATAATAATAATAATAATAATAATAATAATAATAATAACACTGTGTAACAAATGTTTTATTTTTTTTTTTGTTCCTGGGTAGTAAGTGTTGTTTCCTCATTGCTTATCCCTCAAAAGTATAGAAAATGGCTATTATTCCCCACAAACTTTGCTTTTGTGACCAGGACAGTGACATTTTGAAATTTACCTATTTTCCAGAACATTCCAGATAGATTCAGTGCTGAGTAAACTTGGAGTAACTTCTAGAACTTTCTAGAACTTTCCAGTAATATAAATAGTAGTATAAATACAGGGGCCTTAAGCCCACCAGTTCAGTTTAGTTCCAGCTGCCTAAGTGGATACATATCTGCATGTTTCTGAGATGGCATCAAGAGGCTGCAATGGTGGCATTCCCGATGGGTCTCCAAGGCAGTTTTATCAAGTTTCCCTACTATCTTTGCCTTTGGGACAGCAGGGACACCAAGGCGCACTACCACAGGCGGGTCTGGCCACAGCGGACCGAGTTCTCTGTGGGGAGGAACAACGTCAAGTGGGAGCCACTGGTGGACCCCCGGAAGGTGCTGATGCCACCACTGCACACCAAATTGGGCCTTATGAAACAATTTGTCAGAACTCTAGATATGGAGTCGGCAGCCTTCAAATACCTTCAAGACTTCTTCCCTAAGCTGTCTGAGGCAAAGGTCAAAGCCAGTGTCTTCGTCGGACCACAGATAAAGAAGATCCTGGAGTGCAATGAATTCCCCTGGAAGCTCACTAGTAAGGAGAAAGCGGCTTGGAACAGCTTTGTTGCATTTGTTCGGGGCTTCCTGGGCAATCACAAGGCCGAAAACTATGTGGAGCTGGTTAAGACTCTGGTGAAGAACTACGGCACAATGGGCTGTAGGATGTCCCTCAAAGTCCATATCCTTGATGCTCATCTTGATAAATTCTTTTGTAGTCATTTTTGTATTACTTTAGTATAAATACATGTTAATTTGGATTCATATGTTGTTTTTTTTCTGACTTTATGTGAACGAAAAGACCGTTTTCTCATTGGAAATAGGTAAATTTCAAAATATCACTGTCCTGGTCACAAAAGCAAAGTTTTTGGGGAATAGTCATTTTCTATACTTTTGAGGCATAAGCAATTAGGAAATAACACTTACTACCCAGGAACAAAAATTGTGTTACATTTGTTTAGCATATAATGTAACCCCATCCCAGATTAGAAAAAGAAACAATCTGCCTCCTGTGGTTTACTTATTTGTGGGGGTGTTGTGTTTTGTTTTATGTTATCTGGTTTCTTTTGATAATAATACTTTATGTTTATGTAGCATTACTCAGCACAAATCACAAATTAAGTGAGACCTTAGATGTGAAGGCCTAAAGCTCATCTCAACACTCTTAAAATGGCTGACACGGTTTAATTCTACTGGCAATTTTAACAGGTCCAGTCACAGAAGTTCAAATCCATTCCTGCAGTGAGATAAAATGCAGAAACCATTGACCTATTTATCCCTACTGATGCAGTGGGATTATGCTTTGGTATATTTAGGACACATGGTTGCCATAAAAACTTTAAGTTGTTTATGTTTTTTGTTGTTGTTATTTTGTAAAGTTATACAAAAAATAACAACTGTCTTTCAGAAAAAGGAGAAGCCATAACTATCAGAAAATGTTTCCTCCTTTTAGTTAAATCCTCATCTATTTGTAACTCTACACTGATGGAGAACAGAAAGCAGTGCTTGGTTTTTATATCCAAGTGAGACTGACAGGAGGCGAATGAAACCGAAAAAAATGTCGTATCTCATAGCCCCATGTACTACAGAGATAACACAGACATAACAAAGAAGGTACCTGCTTCTGCATCCAGCACTCAAAGAATATCACAGACATTTGCAGAGCTTCTTCAGATGTTATTGCAATAAAATAATGACTTGGATCGCATTATTGAGGGGTTTGGTGATAAAAGGAGGAGAGGATGCACGTCTATAAAGAGGTATGTGAAAAATAAAGTGAACAAGGGGTGGGGCTTGGCTGAAGATACAGTACTGAGTTTAAAATCTATATTTTAAACAGCGTGTGTAAAATAAACGGTGCATGTGAAAATAAATTGGACCTGATGCGTCTGACAGGAGCTGAATAAATGGTCTGCAAAGGGTTACAATATATACCAGTATCTATTGCATACTTATTAATCCATTCCATTTTGGAAGTAATTTAACCACACTGTTCAATAAAAAAAAATTTAAAAAAATAAATAAAAAAGAACTAAAAAAGAAAAATGCAGTTTTGTTTGATTAAATACAACACCGAAGAGATTTTTCCAGCAAAAAGTTATGTTTTTACGTACTGATAGTGATACAGGTGGTACATGACAGAAATTGAGTAGTATGGTTTTTCCTGTGAGACATATAGTGCACCTGATACCAAGCTGTCATCTATAAATCATATCTTTTGGCTCCCACTCATGAACTGTAAGGCACTACCAGTACATACAGTAGTTTGCAGAAGTATTCACCCCTACAAATAATGTCACATTTTGTTGAATTACAAATAATGTGTGCAGTTTTTAAAACAAACTTTTTTTATTCAAAGCTGTAGTGGTTAAACTGAACACTGTTATATGAGGAGGAGGTTAAATGTCAACACTTGCAAAGAAAATGTACAAAATGAAATTTACTGGTTGCATAAGTATTCAGCCCCTTAAGTCAGTACTTGGTAGAATCATCTTTTGCAGCAATTACTGCTATGAGTCTTTTTGGATAGGTCTCTACTAGCTTTGCACAATAGGATGGTGAAATTTTTGCCCATTCTTCACAGGAAAATTGCTCCAGTTCTGATAGGTTTGTTGGGGATTGTCAATGGACTGCAATCTTCAAGTCTCACCATAAATTTTCGATTGGATTGAAATCAGGACTTTGACTGGGCCACTCAAGAACATTAATTCTCATCTTGTTCAACCACTCCAGTGGCTTTGTGCTTCTGGTCATTGTCCTGCTGAAATGTGAATTTCCTCCTTAGAGTCTTGGGTGACACAAACAGGTTTTCCTCAAGGATACGTTGATTTGGTGATGTGCAGTGCTGGGCTTGCGCCAGACGTAACACTTGAAATTTAATTCAAGTTCTATTTTTGTCTCGTCTGTCCACAAAAACTTTTTCCACGTCTGCAGTATCAGTCTACATGCTTTTTCGCAAACTCCATACATGCTTTAAGGAGGCTTTTTCGGTAACGGTTTCTTTCTTGCCACCGTCCATACAGGTCAGCTTTGTGTAGGGACCCGCTTATTGTTGATGTGTGAACACTGACTCCCATCTCAGACACAGAACTTTGCAGATCTCTCAAGGTCATTGTTGGCTTCAGAGTGACACCCTGTGACGGAGAGGGAATGAATCCGAATCAAAAATCTCCCTCTCGACCAGTGAGGGCACTGTACAACAGGAGCTGCGGGCTTCTTACTGAATGGTTGGGCAGTTCATCCCAGGGACAGTCGGGAGCCGGCCATTCAGGAAGAGGGCGGCGTTACGGTACCTGGAGTCATCGCCCTAGTACGGTGAGCGAAGTTTCAGTCATGAATTGGAGGAGACGTGATTGAACTAGCTATCGGAGGGGGCGGGGCTTAGGGTACTTTAGGGGGACATGACGCCGTAATCGTCTCCTTTGTTGTGGTTAATGGGAGGAGACAAGGACGGAATCTTGAATGAATTGTGGGTTCATTGAGGAGTATTGTGTTTGTTTTGCCAGATGGCTGATATGAAGCTGGAGCTGCAGCGAGAAGCCCGGACCTGAACGCGCACGAGCACCAGCACCGCACCTGCACCAGAGCACCCAGTTTGGAGACGTGTTTTTGTGTTTATTATTTCGGGACTGCAACCCCTTTGTTTTGTAGCTGGCAATACCCATTGCTGGGTAGAGCCAGCTTTATTATTTTGGGTCCAGTTTTCACTGGCAATACCCATTGCTGGGTAGAGCCAGCTTTATTATTTGAAACCCGGTTTAAAAAGGGCATTAAAAGAAACCTGACCGGTAGACTTTGTGTTTGTCCTTTGTTGGAGCACCTCAACTCACCTATACACCGGAGCACTACAAACCACTTTGCCACACACCCCGAACCAGTTTCCTACTTGTCCAGCTGCTCAGTTTGGGAGGGCGACCTGATCTGGGTAGTGTCTGGGTGGTCACTTAATGATGGACTGAGAGGGATAATCAGCGCCTTTGAAATGTTCTTATACCATTCTCCTGCTCTGTGCCACTATACCACTCTCTACCACTATATCCCTGACTTGTTTCGAAAGCTCCTTGGTCTTCATGGTTGCTTTGTTGGATCACTATGTGAGTTGCAGCTTGAAAGTCTTTGTATACCAGAGGGAATGTATCTGCAAGTTAAACTACTTTGAGTACACACAGGCTGAAACCATTTTACTAATTTTGTGACCTTTCAAACAAATCATTTGCAGTTGAACTTATGCAACTGAGATTAATTACTTTTTCTCTGTGAATCTTACTTATTTATATTCTATTGCATTTTTTTAACTTTATCAACTTGAAGTAGTTTGTGTAGATTCTCATGTAAAGTCTTAATTTGCAAACGTCATGGAGTATGCTCAGGTGCCAACAAAATGTGAAAACTTTGCAAGGGGGTGAATACTTCTGCAAACCACTTTAAGTGTTTTATTCATAGATCAAAGAATCACTAAATCACTAAATAAAAACATAAATGCTCTTTGTCAGTGGCCCACACCCACAGCAGCTGCCCCTAGTTCTACAGTGTACCTTGGCTTATCAATGCTGGGTAGCTCTATTTCATGTCTTTCCCTGCTGCAATTATCTGCACCAGCGGTCACCCCCTACACAGTGTGATTGGGATCTGCAAAGATAACCTTTTCTTATCATTAGTTTCAGTTCCCAGCAAGAGCTTGAGGCAAAACTAGTCTACAAAGTGAACAAAGTAAATCAGTGCTCTTAGAGTCCAAAACATTAGGACCTTACCACCACTAATATTTAACTTTGATATTAGCCTACATATTATCAAGTAGAACATATAAGTAAGTAAAATTAAGCATCAATGCTATCAAAAGTGCTTACATTTCATAATGATTCATGTGAGGTTTTGTGTGTACCATAACTGCAGGATGTATCTTTAATGTTGCTTCGTACTTGCTCGATTGTACATACAGTACTAAAATGTTACTATAAAATTATATTAATATTGTTTCATTTTCAACTGTATGGTGAGGTACTGATAATTACCTTTTTTGAAATCAATTTATGAATTGATTAAGCAGTTGAATAGAATTTCGAGAGGTGCCTCAGGTATAAAATTTTAAAGCAGGTGACATCAACCATGTTGATCTGGAAAATAAAGCACTGGAAGAGGCACGGTTGATGTCATGAATAGGGTTTCGCTGTGATGTGTCATGGAGTACAAAAGGTGAAACGTGCACTTTGATTGGCTGAAAGTTCCTAAGCAGTCTATAATACAATATGCATCAACACAGTAAGTTGTGACAGTAACATTGATAAAAAAAAAAAAAAAAACTTGTAAGTGGATTGTAATACATATTCATTCTTTACTTACTCTTCAAATCTCTTCCCACTCCCCCATAAAAGCCAAAGCCCTTATCTCATGTATGAAATCACTCTCGTTACATAAGCACGAGCTTACATGCATGATTATACAATAATATAGAACTGATATAAAATTACTTTTGTGTTTCTTGATATAGTAGAGGAGCATTGAGCATGTGCTAGATTAAATAGAGTGTAACTAATTAACCCTCAAGCTGCTTTAATTAACACGCTAGGATTTTTTAAATTAAGAGTAAGAAAAGTAGTTGATCTTTATTCTGGTCATTTTTATTATCGTTTATCCTAATGATCATGTTTCTCCTGTTATAAATGTCTTATTTCTGAATGTTAATTTTAGCCCAACATTATATATTTCTGTAAAGCATCACTATTCATATTTAATGTAACAATAATATGCAATGTAACAGTACTTTTTGTTGTCATAGTAGATTCACATGTTGCATAGTAATTACAGTAGTTAATGTGCTTCCAAAAACACAAGTTTGTAAATAGTTTAAAATTGGCTGTTTATTTCTATATTGTGCACACTGCGTAACTGATTTGTTACCAGCTGGAGTGGTGATAATATTGGCTCATATATATATATATATATATATATATATATATATATATATATATATATATATATATATATATATATATATATATATATGGATATGGATATTACCCTATAAAGCAGATTCTCCGCCTCAGTTCAAGGTGCTGATTTCAGTTTGTGTCTTAAATGGATGAATTCTCTTTATGGACCAGTCAAGAGCAGGTGGAAGCAATAGGCTGCAAGATCTGGAAGAAATTTTAAACAAGCTTACATAGAGAAGTTGAAAGGTAATTCCGTAGTGCACTGGGGGTTATCCGTTTCAGTAAAGTTGGCTGTTAGATCTTGTTTCTATTGTCACAAGTTACCCTGGAACAAAAAGGTGTTCAGATCTGAATAAAGGTGCAGAAGTCTGAGTAACAGACGGACGAGAAGAATGTAGCAGTTACATGCTATTCCTCGTTGAAATCTCATTTTAATTTAAGCACAGTGAAGCAAAGATATTTGTAATACCTGTATACAGGTAGTAAAATAAGATATAAAATACTGGTAAATATTGAAAACTATAAGGGGGCTAATAGCGCCATGCAATAAGGGTGTCGATTATCTGCTGCGAGAGATTGGACAGCAGACAAGGAATACAAACTAGAAACAAAAACACACTATTCACAGGTGCAAGGCCTTAGCCACTATTTACAGTCCCTATAGGACGTATTCATCCCCCTTGGACTTGTGTTAGAACCTGAAATCTTGATGCATTTTTTTCCTTTGATTTACACAACCTACTCAACATTTTCAATGTGTGAAAAGGGGGGGGGGGGGGGGGGGGGGGGGGACGACAAATCAAAAAATCAATTAAAAATAAAACCCTCAAAATTCTTCATTAGATAAGTATTCACACCCTTTACTATGCCACTCCTAAATTCCTAAATAAGCTCAGGTGCAACCAATTGCTTTCAGAATTAACACAATAAGTTAAATGGAGTCCATCTGTGTGCAATAAAAGTGGTTCACATGATTTCAGATTAAATACACCTGTCTCTGTAAGGTCCCATAGTTGGGTAGTGCATTCAAAGCAAAGATACTACCATGAAGACCAAGGAGCTTTGAAAACAACTCTGGGATAAAGTTGTGGAAAGGCACAGATCAGGAGAGGGGTATAAAAAGATTTCAAAGGCAATGAATAATCCTTGGAGCACAGTTAAGTCGATCATTAAGAAATGGAAGGTATACGGCACCAACCAGAATCTGCTTAGAGCAGGCTGTCCACCCAAACTGAGCAGCCGGGTAAGAAGGGCTTTGGTCAGAGAAGCCACCAAAAGGCCAGTGACAACTCTAAAAGACCTACAGCATTCCATCGCTGAGATGGGAGAAACTGTCCATGTGTCAACAATAGCTGAGGTAGTCCACAAATCTGACCGATATGGAAGAGTGGCAAGAAGGAAGCCATTTCTTAAAAAAGACAATGTAAAATTCCACTTGGAATTTGCAAAATGGCATGCGGCAGACTCTGAAAAGATGTGACAAAAGATTATTTGGTCCGATGAAACAAAAATGGAACTATTTGGCCTAAATGCAAAGCGTTATATCTGGCACAAACCCAACACAGTACATCAGCCAGGTAACACCATCCCTACTGTGAAGCATGGTGGTGGCAGCATCATGCTATGGGGATGCTTTTCATCGGCAAGAACTCGGAAGCTTGACAGGGTAGAGGACAAAATGGATGGTGCTAAGTACAGGCAAATCTTTGAGGAAAACCTGCTTCAGTCTGCAGAAGACCCAAGACTGGGATAAAGATTCACCTTTCACCAGGACAATGACCCAAAGCACACAGCCATAGTGACACTGGAGTGGCTTAAAAACAAGAAAGTGAATGTCCTTGAGTGGCCCGGTCAAAGCCCAGACTTGAATCCAATTGAGACTCTATGGCAAGTCTTGAAGATTTCCATCAAGACATTTCTTTTGTTTGTTTCTTTTTCATTAAATGTTGATTCACAATAAAAATTCTCTTGCCTCTTCAAAGTGTTGAGTAGGTTATGTAGATCAAAATAATAAAAAAAAAAATCCCATTTAAATGTATCAAGATTTCAGGTTGTAACACAACAAACTGTGAAAATGTCCAAGGGGGGTGAATACTTACTATAGGCACAGTAAATATCAAATTAAGACCAAACCCATCATTTTACTTACTTAGATAAAAATACAATTACGAGATTTGCAGGTAGAAATTTTGTTTTGTCAAAATCACAAAGGTGGTGTTTAGATCAACTGAACAGGTCTCAAGGAAAAAAGTGATATACGTATACATTTAAAACACTGTCAAAAGTTCCTTGTAATGTCTCTTTCAAATGCATTCTCATAGGACATGCAGGACACAATTAAAACCAAATTTTGTATCACTTTTTTAATTTCTGTTTTATCAAACTCTGTATTAGATTGCTATTAATGTAATGGTTTAATTGTTAATGTATTTTTTAAGCATTTGTGTGAAGAGCATTGGAAGCCTTGTGATGAAAGGTGCGATAGAAATGTGAGCTGCTCTTGTAGTTGAAATAGTGCAAAGAAAAAATAAACAGCCACTCAGTTTGTCTAATTTATTTATTCAGGTTCATGTGGTGATTTTTGTTTTCCATTCAAGAAAAAAAAAAAAAACCTAACAGCAAAAAAATAAATACAAAATACATACAGACTCCACCTAAACACCAGCTCTGGAGTTGTCACTCACATTGCAAGTTTATTATGCTCTGTTGTGTATTGCAAACTAGAGATGACTGTGCTGGGACTTGTCTCTCTTTAATTTGCATTAATTACATTGTGATACATTAGTGTGTGCACTATATAGAATGGATATTATTATAGACACATCCTGACCCCATTAAGGCTTTTCTGAAAAACAAACAAACAAAAAAAATCATCTAAGCCAAGCACAGGAAACAGCGTCTGACTCAGAGCAACTCCCAGACCTAATAAGATATGTTTATTGGAAAGGGTTGGCTGTTATAAAAAATAGATTTCAAAAGCACATTACTGCTGGAACATAACTGTGTTCTCCTGTGCCCCCGGCTTATTGATAACTCACTTCCTCTGGCAGAGGTTTCCTGGTTGTAAAGAGCTGGTTATTGGGACGGCCCCGCCTAACCACTGCATAGAGAGCAGCTCTTAAGGGTTGCTGCTGGCCGGTAAAAGCGGTCTGGAGGACTTCCATTAAAATAATGTTATACAGTGATTTTTTTAGAGGTAGGTAGTTTGCTGTCTGTGTATTGTTGTGTCTTCTGATATAGGGGAAACAACATAAGAAAATTTGTACTAAAAAGTGTAAAGGTTCAATCACAATAAGTTTTTTTTTTTTTTTTTTTTTCAGAAAGTGTATTTGCTGTATAATATCTACACATATACGTAATATGTAGAAGGATGTCTAAATCAGTGACTGGTATAGAACTTACTGTCTGAAATGACCTGAACATTATTCAACAGAGCTTTCATCATGCCAGGAGGAAACATTCATTTAGATATAATGTCAGGTGCTTGAAACATATGCAATTACCTTAAGCTGTCAGCTTCTTCTTAGATTCTTTGAGACCCAGGAACTTAATGAAAATTGACCTTCTGTTCTAAGGCAGGGATCTTTGTGCTAAAGGCTTAAATGGCAAAGGGACTGGAAAAAAAGGGGCTTGATAAATAGCCACATTCATTATTGTTCTGGGTTTTAATATGTTTAATTGGAATGAAAAAAACTAATGCGTACCTTCACATCACAAACAATAATATTATATATGTACCATAGGTTTGAAAGGAGTTATAGTTGCAGTGTACGAAACGTAAATATTTTTTTGGATGTACACAAAGGGTTTAAATAAATAATAACAAAAACAAACAAACATTTATTTCAGGATGTTTCGAACAAAAGATCTTCTTCAGCTGAAGACACAGTTTTACACACAGAATTACACTTTGCAAGTAAGGACTTAAGAGAAATGTAATTGCTCCTACTTTTAAAACATGGTTTCTAAGCAACAGACACAATTCAGCATCAAATCAAAAATGCTTGTCCTTTTGGGAGCTTTTTATACTATAATATGCATTTGTTACAAATATGTTTACTTATAACTGTGACCGAGACTGTGACCTCATGGATTATCTGCTTTTCTCAGTGGTCTTAGGGTCATTATCCTGCTGGGGCCTTTGGCCTGTCAGGCGTATCTCAGTTGCACTGCATGGTAGCAGGCAACTGTACCATTAAATCCAATACCAGACCATGGTGAGAATGAGACTGATTTGCTTAAAATAAGAAATTAAAGCTTTACATGACTTTTTTTTTTTTTAAAGTAGTCTTCTTTTAAAAAAAAAAAAAGTTAAAATGATGAAAGGATTTTCACTGGCTTTTCATCCAGCTGCTTCCACCTACTTTAAAAACATTAGGGCTGTATAAATCATGCTGATAGGAAAACAGGAGGGGAAAATGATTTTTCAGCCAATAGAAGCTATTTACTCTGTTCTCTCTGGAGACATTTCCACAGGCTTAGTGACTATTATTAAATTTTTTATTTATTATTTGTGCTGCACGCTTTTGTCAGCATTCTTGCTTTTTAGTTTTTCCATCAATATTCACACCAGGGTCCTAACATACTGAGTCCCTGAAAGATCAATGTCCCACAAACAGAATTACACTTTGCAAAGGTATTGTAAATTCTATAGCCATTTGTGTTATATTAAATTTATAATATCCTTGTGGTACACCACAGATACAGTTATTTCTGTGCTGTATTTTAAATATTTTCATATCCCAAATAAAGTTTAATAATATATATATATATATATATATATATATATATATATATATATATATATATATATATATATATATATATATATATATATATATATATATATTTTTTTTTTAACATCGTGAAAGAGGGACCAGTAGTAATTTTAATTAGAGGTTTTCTGTAATTCTAGGGGTGAGGCTCAGCCCGCTACACCAATCTTATTGGCTAATCAATCCTATAAAAGACCAAACTCACCTTAAAATGTTCTGAAAGTTTCCCCACCTTTGTTAAATGGTCTTACATCACCTGGCCTATGTTGACTTCTGACCGAGTTTGGAAGCCGTGTCTCAATTGACGGACTAGAAAGAGAGAATCTAGGCCAATCAGAAATAATTTCATACAACATTTTTATACCACATCTATCCATGCTGTGCCTCGATCTTTAAGAGATAAAACAAAACAAAGGGATTTTGAATCGCTGGTTGTTGTTAACTCTAACCTTTTGGAACCAGCAAGGCGAAGTGTGCCGTTGTTTTATTGATTAACGCCAGAATCAGAATTGCTCCTGCTCTAGCCTAACCCAGACTGTGGAGAGCGGAAGCAAGGAAGTGGTTTCTGTTACAACAATTAGAAATGCCTTGCAGTTTCAGTGATAGCCCCAAGAGTGTAATTAATCATCATGCAACATCGAAGAAATCACAGCCATGCATTTCATACACTCTGTGCCTGACAGTGAATAAGATATGTCTGTAGTAAAATTGATGCACAATATGGTGGCAGATAAATTAAAAGTGTTTTATATGATCTGCCTGGAAAATATATTTCCCTTCTTCCCGTTTATTCAATTTCCTAGCTGGACAATGACATTCACTTGTGAGGTCATAAGCATTTTGTTTATCTGTATTCTAGATATGGCCTAATAAATTAAATGGTACATATCAAGAGCGTATATATAATATAGATACATATATATAAGATATATAATATATATATATATATATATATATATATATATATATATATATATATATATATAATATATTATATAGTATCAGAAAGATTAAACACTTCTAATACCGACAAGCAAAACACTAAATAATGGGCTAAAAATAACTCTTAAATAACTTTATAAAATTGATGGCACTCAGAAATAGCGAGTGTAAATAACGATTGTTAAAACAAAAAAAAAATATTACATAAAGGTAAGGGAAGTTACTGTTAAAATGCATTTGAGGCTACGTGATCTTTATAATAACATGTACTCCTCAAAAGTAGGCTGTAATTTTCATACAGCTAGGGGTGGAGGCTTTGAAAGAGCAAGTAGATTGTGTGACTGTATTTGTGCATTTGTAGACATGCACTTTGTTGAGATGCCATGATATAATGGCGGATGAGAGGAGGGAATGATTGATATAGTTTCTCTGCAGTATTATCGGCATCTGTCACTACAGTTATTGTGCCATCTTGTTGTTCTGCACACACTTGGCAAGATCGATTTTGTACTTAACATATTGTGAAAAAGGCTCTGTCTACTGTAGCCTAGCAAAACTGGCAGCTGCTATCAAAGATGGGTAAAAGAGAGAAAGAGACAAAGACAGACAGGTTGTAGAGGCTGGCCCAGCTGTCATTCAATTATCTAAAAGACCACACTGGCATGCCTACCCAGAGTGGAGAGCACACATAACCCCTAAAACAGAAGGTGGCAATCTGGGTATCCAAGTTGAAATCCTGAGGGACGGTTTGACCAAGATTATGGTATAACTTGTTTCCAGAAATGTTTAAACACATTTTAAAATATGACCACATTTAAAAGACAAATATTAAACTTACAACTTTACCCTACTGTATAAATTCTACTGGAGGAAGTAATAGGAACTGCTAGGATAGCAATGTAAGTCCTTAGCTTGAGAAGCACAGCTGAGACCATAAGCCTTCAAACAGCCTTGGACAAGACAAGACAGACATGCAACATGTATAGATAAGGCATATGTTTCCCATCCCAATGGCTAACCGCTATATTGTCTGCAGATCTCAGTTTTGAAAAACTAGTGCTTGGATCTAAGCTCTGATTATAAATACTGGCTTGGAAAAAGCCCTTTCATAAGCTTTCATATCTGCCTCTCTCTCTTTCTTCATCTTATTTTACACTGCAGATCAATGTTGTTTTTCTCTAAGAGCAAACACATCAAGACTGATGTCCAACAATCCCAGGAAAGCCTTTTAGGATGAGAGCCAGTCATATGGTGTGCAAATGGATGCCTCTGATCACTCCCCTCCTCCCCCCCTGCTTGTACTAGGACTGAGGTTGAGGATATTGTGAGTCAAAGAACACAACATTCAAATGAAGTTGGATTCAACATGACACATTTCATAGGACAACTAAACTGAGTTAGAACTTTCTTCCACAACATTAACCAGGAGGTTAATGTTGTAGTTATGCCTGGGTTGGACTTGATTGATTGATAGTTCCAAGGGATTTTCTCTTGCTTGGTTTTGATTTACTGTGCTTTCACTGGACCTACTGTTTCACTAAAACAGTGCAGATCATATAAATATACATTTATAAAGATGGTAGGTCTGCATAATGAAACTGATTCTTGACCAAGAGGCCAAGGGGTCATGCTTTATTTTAAGGGACACTTATTTACTAACACATTAACAAATGTTGCACAATTTGTGTTAGTTAGTCAATATGTAGTAAACAATAAGCAACATATGTTAATATATTGATAAGCTAATTGTTAACAGTTAATTAACTAAAAAAAAAAAAAAAAGGCCCCTAATTTAAAGGGCCATCAATTCTATGCTTAATAGTATGTTTTTTTCATTCTTAGCTCTCCAAAGCAACCAGTTTGCAATGTACTGTGCACTGAACACACCCACAAGAGAGGTGAATGCAGTGTTTGTGAGTTTAGTTTGAAATTGGAAACCTCAAGAATTAATTCAGCAGATTCTGGTTTCATTCTGTTCTTTCTTACCTGGAGTCACCACCATGCAGCAATTTTGTCCCCAGTGGTTGTTGGGTCATTTCCATGTCTTGACCTACATTCCAATGGCCTGAGGCCTTGAATGAAGAGCATCCTTTGGAGCCCAGGCCAATCTATTCCACTATCAATCATATTTTCAATCGATACGGTCTACTTTGCTCCACTTTAGGGTCTTAAGTTTTTGGGGTTTTTTTTGAAAATGAAACGGATTCAATTGCACAGTCATTGAAACAGTGTGCCTTTGAAGTTAAGCAGTAAATATTTCTCTATAGCCCTGTTGCACTACACTTCAATGTAATGAAACAGAACTTTCCCAACTCTCTTGGCCTTTCCCTGCATTGTAATAAAGAAATAAGGTTTGACCCGGGTGTGTTTATGAGGTGACCTTATCCCTAAGGAGTTTATTAGGAACAAAGAAAATCCATGGTTCTCCTTCCTCCAGGGATGTGGTTAACTATTGATAATCCACAGTAGAGTTGTCTAAGCCACCAGAGTAGTCCTTTACTATGAAATGGAGCTAATCATAAAGACACCTGGGGCAAAACAGTTTCTTCCCCGCATCTTACTGAGCACTAATAGTATTCTCAGCTGTCTCGCAATGGAGCACTGCAAACTGAAATAAGCCATGTTCTGCACTTTATACCTACTTTAGTTAAAATTGTACACTAATTTCTCAGCTTTCCAATGTTGTTACACTCTAACCAAATAATGAGCACTAATATATTCTCAGATCTCTGGCACTGTACCTTAAAAAAGGCATGGAAATACTGAATTCTAAAATCCACCATTCTCAGTTCTCCAGCACTGTCACCCTGTAAGTAATAATGAGCCACATTATCCATTCTCAGCTTTCCATCTACGTCTCTGTGCACCATAATAATGAGCTAACTCACCCTTGCTCTGCCTTACCATGCTAGCCTCTCGCATCCTAATCATTGCAAAACACTTTGTTCTCAGTTCCATTGTGCTGTCTTCCTGCGCCTTAATGAGAGCTATGAAAAAACAATAAAATACAACACACATACCAATTTTATAAATTAAAAAAAGAAGCTCAAGAAGGAAAATAAAACATAAAACAAAGAAAGTGTATCTTTTCCCCTCGCTGTTCACCAGAGGAACAAGATTGATTAGAAAGGGCTTTTCTTCAGCTGTGTAATATCTTTAAACTGGCAGGCAGAAGCCATTACCCATTTGTCTTCCTGAGGAATGCCTTGTCAGGGGAGCCAAAGGAATTTTAAATTAATGTCACTTCCCTTCCGTTTATAAAAGACCCATGTTATGACATCTTTGGATATTTGGGAACTTTTTTTTAGTATTATTATAATTTTATGCCGCTATAATTTATTGGGGAAAAAAAGGATGCCATGCCAGCCTGTGCTGGAACAATTGGAACAATTTTAAAAGACAAACACAAGGGATGCCTACAAAGTGTGTTCTCAACCACAGGTGCTTGGAAAAGCATCCTTAAGAGCAGTGTCATAGAGAAACACAACGCAAAATGAAACGCAATGGTATGCAGGTGGGTAGCTCCAAACAAGCTACAAAATCAATGTTATCTATGCACGCTGCAGTTTCTTTTTCTGCTACTCTAGCATCATCACTGCAGTCTGTCATTATCCCTTTTACATAGGTCCGTGATTGTAAAACATGGTGCACAGCACAACAAAAAGTAAAGCACTGTAAAGAATTGAAAAGCAACAATGGTAAAACATGTGTATTCCAAATGCACAGTCCTAGCATGGCACAGGCACTGTAAACTCCAAAACGCTGCACATTTTTAAATGGTGTGTTCTTGTAGGGCCATTCTAGCCCCTCTGGTGTGTCAGGTTGGTGATGACTTGGTCACACAGTCAAGGTTTAGCTACTTTTAATTTGTAGAAGGCTTATATTAACTAAATCCACCACATGTTTGTTTTAATAATAACTGCTCATCAGTATGGTTCTTAAATAATTGAAACTGGCACTTCTTGTATTTTGTTAGTGTCAAACTCATTCCACTTGGGCATAAGTATTGTCTTTCAAGATATCTGTATTTGAATCACAGTGCAGGCCTATGTTCTACAGGTCTCAACCCTGCCACCACACAACACTTGTGATTGGATTAAAGGATGTCTATGCACAGTACTGCCCCTGCCCTTCTCTGCCCCAGGTCACATGTCATCTCATCTTGCTAATGAAAATTTAATTTGATTGTTGTTGTCATGTTCAATCTGTATGTCTCCTCAGCGCCTGGCTGTCATGTCTTCCCTGCAGGCTTGTCATCCTAATTAGATGACAGGCAGCTCCATGCAGTCCATCACAGGCACTGACACGGATCCCATAAACACACAACCGCTCCCTCACTACAGCCACACTTGGCAAAGAGAAAGTATTCACCAGGGTCCTTGTTTGTTTTCGTTTTTTTTTTTTTTTTTTTTTTTTGGTTTGTTTGTTAGCTTGTTTTCTCATCATTTGTTTGCTTATTTAGTAGCCCTCCTGCAGATAATAATAAGATGGTGAAAGGCAAGTGCAAAATGCTAAATTACAGAAAGGAAAAACAAACAGTGTAAAACTAAAATGAAACATAATAATAAAAAAAAGTATCTACACATTGTTATTGCTTGCTGGTTTTATACTAGATTTGTTTTATTTCTCTTATAAAAAAAAAAACAAAAAAAACAATTACCAATAATTGTTACTGTAAAATCTCATGGTGCCACACCAGTACTGTCGCCATCGCCCTAACCCTAACCTTAACCCTATCAAGGAATGGCAAATGTCCCAGAACAATTGATTGGCCTGGTTGCTGTTGGTGGCGACTAAAGGCTGATTGGTGAAGGTGACGGTTGCAGAGAACAGTGACATCTGGAAGGCATCAAACAGTATGCACAATAACACTAGCAATAAACACAGAAAAAGAAACATGAGCAAGGAGGGAGTGCGCAAGTGTTTTGTTTTTATCAAGTGCCCCTGTTCCTAATACATATCCCGTAAATAAAAACTGTGATTATTCAAAATTCTATTAGCAACTTGTATCTGAGCAGCCCCCTGAGAACCTGTTGTGGACAGAGCTCTGGGGTGCGTTAAACTAGGCGAACATTCGCAGTGAGCTGTGTTAGGCTAGTTGAACGGTTTACTGAACATTCCACAAACACTTAAAAATGGCGCTTAGACTCAACTTTGGATTTAGCTGCACTAATGGCTTTATTAGTTATATTAGACGCATTTATGGATGATAGCGACTTTAGTAGCGTTCAGTTGGTTGAAATTTTTAACGTAACGTCACTTAAATAAAAGCATCCGCCTAATAAATATGTTTTATACTGAGTAGCCTAATAAAACATGCCAAACTCTACATGACTTTTGAAATAGTTTAATAGTCATATAATTTAATAGTGAAACGTACAACACAATACATGACAGCTCAGATGTAGAGGTGCTACACATATTCTGCCATTTAATGCCAGTTCTGTGCAAGGCTGTGTTTTGAGTAGCCTATTTAAAATATTTAAAAGTTTCGGGCAGAGTATGTAAGTTTTTTTTTTTTTTTTTTTTTTTTTTTTTTTTGTATTGTTATTCTTTTGGATTCTGAGAAATTTGGCTTCTCTTTTTCTTCTTGGATTTCTATGATGGTTATCACTAACAGGTAAAAAAACAGAAGACGATGCAGCAACGGACAAAGTTGGTGAACTTAAGAACGTTTATGAATTTAAAAATAAGCGAAGCACCACTAAAATAAGTGCTTCGCTTGTTTTAAATTCATAAACGTTCTTACATTCACCAACTTTGTTGTTTATTTATTTTTATTTGTTTTGCTGGTATCAGCCTAGGTTGCGGTTTAATTAGCAACTTTGTGTTTACTGCAGTATACTATCTTGCTGCTTTGTATGTGCTGCAGTGTAAATCCTGCAGTTTAATGAATAACTGTGTTTGTAACCATTTATAAACAAGAAGATCAACTAACCAATTTTTCTTTTTTTCTTTCTTTTTAAATTATGTAAACGGACCCTTATACAAATTAGATATTAGAGGATTTTAGACTAATTAGTTAATATTTATCATCAGCAATATATAGGACTATATATCTTACCATTTTTAAACATATTTTACCAATTTTATATTAAAAAAAATATGTTTTTAATTCACATTATATTATAAACATAACATATAATATAAACATATCTGATGCAACTCGTTCTGCTTCTTGCTTTGTCATACATTGACAAAACTTGTCCATCGCCTAGAGTCAAAGAAATGTTCTCCCATCCAGTAGCCATTTTTGTTTGCATTAAACTGCCTTTTTAGTGTTCACCACCAAACATTTGTGATGAACATACCACAAACACAAACAAGTTTGCAAACGTTCGCCTAGTTTAACGCACCCCAGGTCTTTCCACAACACTGTCATGTGTGAAAGAAAAGCTCTGAACATGCCTTATTACTGGTACAGTTTAGTGCTGTATATTATATAGTATTTATAATGTACAGAACTGAATTATACAAACAATTTGTTTTTACCAACATTGTCCTGGTCCCAGATATTAAAATAATATACATTGTACAGTTCTTACGCTATGGCATTATTTAAAAAAAAAAAAAAAAAAATACAGTTCTCTTATGGGAATCTTTAAAGTGCATGCTTTTTAAAACCTGATGATGTGCAAGCCGCTTGAGATAGCAACTGTGGTAAGCACATTTGTATACAGATTATTGTAGTGAGCTCTGTGGTAGAGGTTTGGCACATTGGGTTACTAACAATGGTTAGGAGAGTTTAAGGAAAAGTTATCATTCTGTAGCACTCTCCAAGCTACTAAGACATCAGCAATGTTTAATAGCCTCTGACTTTTAATTGCTGCCATAACAATAGTCAGGCATAGAATATTTCTTGGGTGATTTTTATTTTTGGTAACAACACACACACACACACACACACACACACACACACACACATAATATATATATATATAATATATTATATATATATATATATATATATATATATATATATTGTACATAGTATGTTAACAATTGTGGTAGGGTCCCATTTTGCTGTAATTATACGTTGTTTTGTTTATCAAAATTTGTTTTTGACCAAAAAAAAAAATTCCTTTAAGGAAATATTTTTTTTTTTTTTTTTTATTGATTTGGTGTGTAAATATATACACATATATATATATATAATATATATATATATATAATATATATTATATATATATATATATATATATATATATATATAATATATACACACACACACACACACACACACACACACACACACACTGTAACATGGCAGGGAGGGGGTTAATATTCTTCCTGCCAAAAATATAATGGTGTTATTATTAATTATCCCCTGCACCTGGTGATTATTGTAAATTAGAGCCAGGTGCAGGGTATATAAAAAGAGCAGCCAATCCATTCAGGGCTGCTGCTGTGTGAAGGAGACCGATTGAAGGTGTGCTCAATCATAATTAAAAAAAGTACCGTGTGAAAGCCTTTTTCGAGAAACGTGTTTGTAAAACTGAGTGTTTTGTTTATTTGGCTGGTGAACGGCTTAGCCATCCTGTGAGCTATTCAGGGACCTGCATCAAATGTTTAGTAAGTTTACTGAGTGAGTCTGCATGGCGAGTGGTCTTTTACAATACATACAAATGGAGAAGACAAGTCAATATTGTCTATATGTATTCATAATGCACATACTGACATATTTGTCATTTACAATAATGCCTTGTTACCAGACTGTGCCATTTAGAAAGTGCTACGTTTGTAGCCCAAAGTAAAACACTACCCCTAATGGAAAGCAACTCATATTCACAGATATTCACATTGATGCATGCTATTGTTACAATGTTTATCAACAGTGATGTAAACACTGAGGGTTGTTTATCATATAGCTAGGTATTTTGCTTAAAAATATCATTAATATTTTAAAACTATTCCAAATATAATTGCCACAATACCTGCACAAATGCCCAAAAACTAGCCCAAAAATTACACACCCATCCAAAGCTATTTTTTCCCTGCATAATAAAAAAAAAAAAAATTAATACAAGCCTAATTGGCAGTGAACCTGTCCAATCTCCAGTAAAGAACAACAAGAGATCAGGAGACAGCACCACCAACTGGCTGGGAGACTAATTTGTACATTCCTACACACATCATTTGAATCATCTCAATTGTACATTCAACCGGTCTATATCTACAATCAAGCACCACTGATGAAGGGTTGCAGACCACAAGTGATCTTTGACACAGACAGCGATTCTGATCAAATGCCAATCACAGTGACAGTGTTTGTAGTAAACAAATTACTTTTATGACAAATATGATTTTTAGACAGGCGGTTCAATTACATACACCTTCTCATCAGACACATTAGTTTTGAAACTTGTCACTCAAACCTCTTGCAGTGTGTGGTGGGCGGGGAGAGGCGATGCTGTTAAGGCTGTGCGCTTAAGGTAAAGCTCTAGTCAAGTAAAACAAAATTTAAAAAGTTAAATAGCTGACCAGTAAAACACAGAGGGAGGGCTGGTTTCATAATACATCTTTTACTGTTAGGGATTAAGTGTATATGCGCTGTAATGAAATGAAAACACGACCCCCTTACAATAGCCATGTGACCCCCTTTTGGGTCAGGACCCCCAGTTTGAGAAAAAAAAAAACTGTCTATGTCAATTGTTAACAATCACAGAAAATCACTGGTTTTATTTATTTATTTATTTTTAATAAATACCTAAATAAATCCCCAGGAAATGTAATGTAAAATAAAACCTTACATATATAGGAATTTCTGTGGAGGCGTGGGGGTCAGTCAGACAAACAGGTAATCCGAGTCAGTGAATTTGTAAGAATATTATAATGATTCTATTAACTTTAAATAGGAAAAGTGGTGTTGCAATATCTTTTGAAACTTTCATGAGATTACAACATCTGTTGCTTACAGCACGTGATACTTCATGCTACCAGGTCTAATTTTAGAATCCATCTGTAATTGCTTTAGCACAGATGCCATCTTTTAAACACCTCAAAAGAGCTATACAGTATATACTGTACCTTGTATACCAACCACCAGTATCACTTCAGAACAGCAAGACCTGTACCACTGGATTTCTCTGCCAGAAATACAATTAAAATAAAAGCTAAAACAAGTTTTGGGCTTGGGTTACAACATGTTCAAGTGTCTTTCAAGCTTTAAGGCTGTAGCTTGAGGAGAGGTAAGCGGTTTAGTCTCCAAATCAGTACCTTGCTAGTTGTGTCATTTGCTTGTGGAAACTTGAGGTCATTTTGTCTGCGTGTAAACGGCCACCCTGCAGAGGATTTCATCATGCACAGCTGAGCTGAGGAGGCAAGCTAGAACATGACGTACTTTAGGACACCTGCTTTGCCTAATTCAGTGATATTGTGCATCAAACAGTGGAAGATAATCACTATGTAACACAATTTTTGTTCCTGGGTAGTAAGTGTTATTTCCTAATTGCTTATGCCTCAAAAGTATAGAAAATGGCTATTATTCCCCACAAACTTTGCTTTTGTGACCAGGACAGTGATATACAGTAAATTTACAGTATAATCTTAAATCTTGAAAAACTACTCACTTCTAAAGCTTTTGTAGTCATTTTTGTATTACTTTAGTATAAATACATGTACATTTGGATTCATATGTTGTTTTTTTCTGACATTATGTGAATGAAAAGACACAAATTCACCAGTTTTCCCATTGGAAATAGTGATATTTCAAAATATCACTGTCCTGGTCACAAAAGCAAAGTTTGTGGGGAATAATAGCCATTTTCTATACTTTTGAGGCATAAGCAATTAGGAAATAACACTTACTACCCAGGAACAAAAAAAAAAAAAAAAAAAAAAAAATTGTTACACTGTGTAATACCATTGCACCTATATTGGCAGACACATTTAGGGTAAAGCTTTAGTCCCCACCCCTACTTCCACAACACAAATCTGTGGATATCAGCAGAGCATTACAACTCTAGCTATATGCCATTACTGTATTATTGGTTTAGAGGTTTTTTTTTTTTTTCGATTTCTCAGCAGGCGCCGCTTATATGGCATAATATCCCCGTGGCTTTGTTTGTGACCTTAATGGCAGAAGCATATGCCATCACTAATCTGATTTGGAGTTTCAACAGAAGCAGTGGGCATTGACTGTGGACATACTTCAGAAATAGGCTGTCGGGCATGTTTGTCAGTTTTAACTTCAGCTCACCCCTCCTCTTTCATAAGAACATAAGAACATAAGAAAGTTTACAAACGAGAGGAGGCCATTCGGCCCATCTTGCTCGTTTGGTTGTTAGTAGCTTATTGATCCCAAAATCTCATCAAGCAGCTTCTTGAAGGATCCCAGGGTGTCAGCTTCAACAACATTACTGGGGAGTTGATTCCAGACCCTCACAATTCTCTGTGTAAAAAAGTGTCTCCTATTTTCTGTTCTGAATGCCCCTTTTTCTAAACTCCATTTGTGACCCCTGGTCCTTGTTTCTTTTTTCAGGCTGAAAAAGTCCCTTGGGTCGACACTGTCAATACCTTTTAGAATTTTGAATGCTTGAATTAGGTCGCCACGTAGTCTTCTTTGTTCAAGACTGAACAGATTCAATTCTTTTAGCCTGTCTGCATATGACATGCCTTTTAAGCCCGGAATAATTCTGGTCGCTCTTCTTTGCACTCTTTCTAGAGCAGCAATATCTTTTTTATAGCGAGGTGACCAGAACTGCACACAATATTCAAGATGAGGTCTTACAAGTGCATTGTACAGTTTTAACATTACTTCCCTTGATTTAAATTCAACACTTTTCACAATGTATCCGAGCATCTTGTTAGCCTTTTTTATAGCTTCCCCACATTGCCTAGATGAAGACATTTCTGAGTCAACAAAAACTCCTAGGTCTTTTTCATAGATTCCTTCTCCAATTTCAATATCTCCCATATGATATTTATAATGTACATTTTTATTTCCTGCATGCAGTACCTTACACTTTTCTCTATTAAATGTCATTTGCCATGTGTCTGCCCAGTTCTGAATCTTGTCTAGATCATTTTGAATGACCTTTGCTGCTGCAACAGTGTTTGCCACTCCTCCTACTTTTGTGTCGTCTGCAAATTTAACAAGTTTGCTTACTATACCAGAATCTAAATCATTAATGTAGATTAGGAATAGCAGAGGACCTAATACTGATCCCTGTGGTACACCGCTGGTTACCACACTCCATTCTGAGGTTTTTCCTCTAATCAGTACTTTCTGTTTTCTACATGTTAACCACTCCCTAATCCATGTACATGTGTTTCCTTGAATCCCAACTGCGTTCAGTTTGAGAATTAATCTTTTGTGCGGGACTTTGTCAAAAGCTTTCTGGAAATCTAAATAAACCATGTCATATGCTTTGCAATTATCCATTATCGATGTTGCATCCTCAAAAAAATCAAGCAAGTTAGTTAGGCACGATCTCCCTTTCCTAAAACCATGTTGACTGTCTCCCAGTACCCTGTTACCATATAGGTAATTTTCCATTTTGGATCTTATTATAGTTTCCATAAGTTTGCATATAATAGAAGTCAGGCTTACTGGTCTGTAGTTACCTGGTTCAGTTTTGTTTCCCTTTTTGTGGATCGGTATTACGTTTGCAATTTTCCAGTCTGTCGGTACCACCCCTGTGTCAAGAGACTGCTGCATGATCTTGGTTAGCGGTTTGTAAATTACTTCTTTCATTTCTTTGAGTACTACTGGGAGGATCTCATCCGGCCCAGGGGATTTGTTTATTTTAAGAGCTCCTAGTCCCTTTAACACTTCTGCCTCAGTTATGCTAAAGTTATTTAAAACTGGATAGGAACTGGATGACATGTGGGGCATGTTGTCAGTATCTTCCTTTGTAAAAACTTGTGAAAAGTAATCATTTAACATATTTGCTATTTTTTTTTCTTCCTCTACGATTTTGCCATTTGTATCTCTTAAACATTTAATCTCCTCTTTGAATGTTCTCTTGCTGTTGTAATATTGGAAAAACATTTTGGAATTGGTTTTAGCTCCCTTAGCAATGTTCATTTCTATTTCTCTCTTGGCCTTTCTAACTTCCTTTTTGACTTGCGTTTGCAGTTCCGTGTACTCTTTCTGCGTACTTTCTTTTCGGTCCTTTTTTAATGCTCTGTAAAGTGCCTTTTTTCGCTGAATATTTTTTTTAATTGATCTATTAAACCATTTTGGCAATTTAGTTTTACATTTAGATTTGTCTACTTTAGGGATGTAATTGTTTTGCGCCTCTAGTACTACATTTTTGAAGAACAACCATCCTTCTTCTGTGGGTGTTTTCTCTATTTTACTCCAATCTACTTCTGTTAGTCTCTGTTTCATGCCTTCATAGTTTGCTTTTCTAAAATTGTAAACCTTAACTTTAGTCTTTACTTTTGGGGATTTAAAAAACACTTCAAATGAGACCATGTTATGGTCTGAGTTTGCCAGTGGTTCTCTGACCTCTGTTTTAGTTATTCTATCTTCGTTATTTGAAAAGACTAAATCAAGGCATGCCTCCCCTCTAGTGGGTGCCTTCACAAATTGTGTTAGGAAGCAGTCATTTGTCATTTCCACCATTTCTATTTCATCCTTCGCGCTACCCACCGGGTTTTCCCATTTTATTTGGGGGAAGTTGAAATCCCCCATTAGTATGGCTTCTCCTTTGCTACACACATTTCTAATGTCATTGTATAACAGATTATTGTGCTCACCGTCTGAATCTGGCGGTCTATAGCATGCTCCTATTATTATGCCTTTTGAATTTTTGTCTGTTATTCTGACCCATATTGATTCGGTTTTATTTTCTTTGTCCAGGTTTAACACCTGGGCTTCAAGACTGTTTCTTATGTATAGCGCTACCCCTCCTCCTCTTCTGTCCTGCCTGTCTTTCCTATACAGTGTATACCCACAAATATTATATTCGTCCCCATCACTCTCAGATAACCACGTTTCTGTAACACCTATCACATCATAGTTACCTGTTAGTGCAGTAGCTTCAAGTTCTAGAATTTTGTTTCTGATACTTCTAGCATTTAGATAAATACATTTAATGGTTGTCTTACCTGAGTTGTTGTTCTTGTTTTGATGCGGTCTCCCTTCTGTTTTTTTGTTGATTTCTCCCCCCTTCCTTTCTAGTTTAAATGCTTCCGAACCTGCTCGAGGATCTTTTCTCCGAGTAGACTAGTTCCCTTGTTATTTAAATGCAGTCCATCCCGTCTATACAGATAGTCCTCGTTGTAGAATGTGGTCCAATGATCAAGATAGGTGAAGCCTTCCCGTGTGCACCACGTCTTCAGCCATGCGTTTTGATTAATTATTTCCAGCTGTCCATATGGTCCTTTGCAAGGTGCGGGTAGTATACCAGAAAATACCACAGTTTTGGTTTTCTCTTTTAATTTCCTTCCTAGCTCTCTGAATTTATTTTGCAGGGATTTTGGTCTGTCTCTTCCAATGTTGTTTGTACCGATGTGGACGACTACTACCGGGTCGTCTCCTGTTCGTTCTAGGAGCCTGTCCACATTCTCAGTGATGTGCTTGACCGAGGCTCCCGGAAGGCAGCACACTGTTGTAGTAAGGGGGTCCAAACTGCGAACTGAACTTGCTGTGTTTCTCAATATGGAGTCCCCAACAATCATGACCTCCCTTCTTTTTGCTGTCTGGTCACCACTGTCAATAGGGTCCTGGATGTTGTTCCTTTCATTCTCTTGTTGTTGGTTCTGCTCATCAAAATTCTGAAGTGACTCAAATCTGTTGGTTGTTTTGATTTCTGGTGGTGGTGTTTGACGAAGTTTCTTTTTTTCCCTGCTTCTGCCTACCTGAACCCAGCTGTTCTGACCTTCTATCTCCCTGGTGGCTTTCAGTCTGTTAGGGGTGATGCAGACTTCCATGAATTGTGGGTGTGCCAGTTCCTCAAGATCCTGTTGCTGTCTCACTTCTTCCAGCTCCATTTCTAGCATACTTACTAGTTTATGCAAATCCTGGATCGCGCGGCACTTTACGCACACTTGGTTTAGCTCCGCTGGGTTTTCTCGGATTTCCCACATCAAGCAGGTGTCACAGATTACAGGCTTGAAGACCATGTTGAGGTTTTTTTTTTTGAAGTTTAGTTTCTTCTGCAACTGTCAGCCTGCTTTCAAACTGCTTCGAAACTGCTCTGTACTTTTCCACGCCTGTACTTCTCCCACTCGCTGTCGCTGGGAAGACTGCCTCGTTTAACTGCGTTGTCGGCTCCTCCCCTCGCCCGTGTCTCAAAACGGCGCTGAATTTGAATCAGCTGCTCCGAGTTTCAGCTTGTTTGTTATCAGAAAAACACACGCGGCTGTTTGACTTTGAGCTGCTGCTGTGTTTCCCCAATGTCCTCTGTTTTCTGATTAAAGCAATTCAAGATGCAATTTCTCCTTTCTGCTTCGAAACTGCTCTGTACTTTTCCACGCCTGTACTTCTCCCACTCGCTGTCGCTTCCACTCGCTGTCGCTGGGAAGACTGCCTCGTTCAACTGCGTTGTCGGCTCCTCCCCTCGCCCGTGTCTCAAAACGGCGCTGAATTTGAATCAGCTGCTCCGAGTTTCAGCTTGTTTGTTATCAGAAAAACACACGCGGCTGTTTGACTTTGAGCTGCTGCTGTGTTTCCCCAATGTCCTCTGTTTTCTGATTAAAGCAATTCAAGATGCAATTTCTCCTTTCTGCTTCGAAACTGCTCTGTACTTTTCCATGCCTGTACTTCTCCCACTCGCTGTCGCTTCCACTCGCTGTCGCTGGGAAGACTGCCTCGTTCAACTGCGTTGTCGGCTCCTCCCCTCGCCCGTGTCTCAAAACGGCGCTGAATTTGAATCAGCTGCTCCGAGTTTCAGCTTGTTTGTTATCAGAAAAACACACGCGGCTGTTTGACTTTGAGCTGCTGCTGTGTTTCCCCAATGTCCTCTGTTTTCTGATTAAAGCAATTCAAGATGCAATTTCTCCTTTCTGCTTCGAAACTGCTCTACTTTTCCACGCCTGTACTTCTCCCACTCGCTGTCGCTTCCACTCGCTTTCGCTTTCTCTCTCCCACTCGCTTTCGCTTTCTCTCTCCCTCTCTCCCTCTCTCTCTCTCTCTCTCTCTCACACACACACACACACACAATCCCATAGTCCTGACACGCACCATCTGTAAATTAAGGAAGGCCAGGGAGATTTGTAGCAAAGTGCAGCAGGAATAACCCTGTGAAGATTATATGGCTTTGCAAAGGCAACAGTACTGCAAACCAGTCCTTTAGTTTTTGGATTGCTTGTGATTTTTGGCATGCAGAAGCCTGTGCAGCTGGCTTGCCTGATACTATTTCCATATCGGCCTCCCATGTCCACCTACTAAGTCCGTCCCTTCACTGTTAGAACATATATTTAGCAAAACATATTTTTAAATATAGCACACTGTGTCTAATGTTCCCGCCTAACAATTCTAAAATAACAGTTTAAAACTATTTATTTTCTACTGATGAAACATGCAGTCTCTGAATAATGATAAAAAAAAAAATAGTGTTGGTGTGTATTAAATCCATCTTTTAGTGAGCAAAGCACACAAAGCAATCCCACCATCAACGCGCCATTCCCCTGATGATAAACATGGCATTTTCATTAAAGATTAGGACATTTACAAAGTAAACTAATAATCTGATTTGAGAGCAAAGAAATCACACCTTCAGTGATAAGTGCTGTTAGTCATGTACCTGCTGGGCATAGAAAGTGGAGGGTAGGCGAGTGACAATGAATCGAGGGCATGGAAAACAAAACACTACATGTGGCTCTAAAACTACTTAGGCAAGATAAAGTCTGTGTCTATTTTTGTCTGATAAATGGGGTACTTTGGAAGCAAAAAAGTAAAAGGTAATCCCTTATTTTATGCTTGAAGTGTAGTCGTTTAGGACAACTTTGTATCTCTGCTTGGAACACATTAAAATCAGCATGGGCTCAAGAGTTAACAGCAATTTATTCATATTTGTTCTGCAAGGTGATTTTATTTGAAATTGCAATTTATGAGTGGGGAGTTCAATTGGATAGTTTTCCTTGCTTGTTATTTAATAAAGGACAACAAATTGTAGATTCTTCTCTATGGCAGATATAACCAGTCCAGTGTAATGCATCAATCACACTGATATTCGACCCACGAGCTTGCTTCCTTTTAAAGAAACATGATGGGTCTAAGTCTGAACCTTTCTTTGAAAATGAAGATGAAAACCAAGTAAACGCTTTGCATTAAGTGTCTCTAATTACTGTGTATTTACATAGTAGTTACTGAATAAATACATGTACTTACATATAATTACAACTGTATTATGCATAGTTACAATCTACTTAATGTGTAAATATTTTTTATATATATATATATATATATATATATATATATATATATATATATATATATATATATATATATATATATATATATATATATATATAGTGTATCAGAAACGGGTCAGGGTTAGGTTTAGTGTTAGGGTTATGTGCTGCACAGAAACTAACCGTGCATAATAAATTATATGTATTTACTAAGTAACTGCTATGTAAATACAGAGCAATTAGAGACACAATGTAAAGTGTTACCATAACGTTTTGTTTCTATTTGCCCACTGATCTTTTTTGAAAAATATATTTCCTTTGGAGTTTGGTTTCAAGCCCTTTTCTTTATCCTCTGGACAACACAGTCTCCTCCATAGATTATTCCTTGGCAGATGAGGTTCATACCATAAAATTACATTCTGGTGCACCAAGCACATTTTTGAAACCTGTCTACTTCATTATTGTTGTCTATTTTGTATACTTTCTCAACATGCAAAAGAATAATTTTATGACATCATTCCGTTTCTTATAAGAGAGCCTAACCTTTTCGATACTGTTATCTGCACATGCCTTGTGGCATACAGAATGCAGTGGCGTTGTTACCTTGACAGATATTATGACTCCGGGCTCTTTAGGCTTATTTTATAGTATGTCACAGTGGTTCCTGAGAGTGGCTGTGTGCAGCTGTTACCTGCACGATATATGCTGCATGGTTAATGTCAAGGGTTGTTCAAAGGATAATATCTGTTTTCCAAGAGTTTTTTTTTTTTTTTTTTTTTACCTTGGAATTTAAAGCTTTTCTTGAAAAGGGAACTCATGTTAAACTAACATTACATTCTTGTTTTATCTGTGAAAGAGAGACTGGAATGTGTACAGTAGCATGTTTAACAACAGAATTAAAACAAACAAACATTGTGGGCTGTATTCAGAACATTTTAATATTTTTAAGAATGATTTCTTGAACAGTGTTTATAAACTGGGTAAGCAGCAATTTCAAAGATGGTTATCAGCAACTCATAACCAACTCAAACAGTTTTGACTTTAAAGCTTGATTTAATTAATAAAAATGGGCTTTAACAAAACAGTCCTTAACAAATCAATCCTTAACACTAGAAACGCTGGATTTTCGGACTACCTAGAACCACCACGTGGGTCACTTTGACCCATACATTTTTAAACTGCTTCGCTATGAAAATGAAAGACATACTATGGGATACAACTGAAAAGTATTCATGAACATCATATCTAACATTTGCATCACAGAAACACCGTATTTAAAAGGAAAATTAAACATTTTTAAAATGAGCACATACAGCACGACTAAACAGTGAAAAAATATAATAAAATACACATTTAAAAAGAAACAGGCATGTACATATACTCTTGTACAGGTGTAAAAAGGTATATATACGTACAAAACTATAAAACCGAAATCATTGTTTCTAAAACTACATAAAAACAAAATATAAGAGTACTTCCGGTATAATAGCTGCATTGCGTCTGCCAGCTGACAGTGCCTGCACAGGAGCTATGCTGTAAACACAGACACAGTTCCATTGAACACTATTGTGTAAACACATATAAACTGGTACATACAAACCTGTAAAACCGATATGTTTTTTTTTTTTCTATAAGTAATATAAAAATGAATATATAACATACATTTCATATTAGGCACAAAAGTTGTTATCCTACTTGTCATTTCAGTTTGATGTATGCATCTGAGTAAAGCTTGCTGTATTCCAATCAAAATGACTACTTTCAAGATTAAATATTTCCTTCTGATATATTCGCAGTTGCATTTGTGGAACAAAATGAAGGATTGTTGTCTCCCAGGTACATAGAAAAATAAGCAACTAGGCTTTCACTAAGTTGGCATCTTGACAAATCCACAATCAAAGCAATCTCTGTCTCGTAGTCAAGATAAAATATTCACAGGCTTGAAAAAGAGGAGTGTCTTGTTTTGCCTGCAGTTACAAAAATACGTCAAATAAAAAATATTTTTATGTTTATCATTAATCTTATATCTTTGCAAATAGAATGTTTTCGGTATTAATCCATACGGTAACCATGATGTAACTATTTGCACCACCAAGCATCCATCTTGACAAAATATTGAAATGGTAAAAACGCGAAGACCGATAGTTTGCGACAAATATATTAGGAAAGTTATAAATCCTTTCAACATTTACTTGTATTGGAAGAAGTAATTTACCTCTCATTAATTGCCAAAAAGGGTACGTTTGCCCGTTTGGTGGTTCTAGTGTTACAAAACATTCCTTAAAATTGATTCCTATATAATCAAAAAATATATGTTTTATTTAATACGTAATTCCTATATTAAGGATATTGTTCATCAACATTGGTTTAACCCAATGATTTTTCTGGCTTTTGACTTCTGAAGAATGTGTTTCAGTATGTATATAAACATAAAATGGAATGTGGGCGTGTAGTTCTGCATATCCAAAAAATTATGTAATTGTAATATCTTAACATGTTAGAATGTATGATTCAAATGTAGTAATACTAAGTTTACTTTAGAATGGAAATCATAATGTACTAAAATTCAAAAATTCACTTTAATAGGTGAAATTAAATTCACTTTCTATATGTCTCCTATTTGTAGAGTGCTATGCATCTCACTTTACGAAAAATCTTATTATAAAGAAAAAAATAAAATTTAAAACAACTCTAATGATTCGCACTAAGCAGTCGTGACTAAATACCAGCACTCTAAGATTATATAATCCTTTGGTGTTTACTCCTGGAGTGGTCACTACTTGAAATCAGTATAGGTGGAACCTTGTGGAATTAGGTCCACGTATGGGGTAGCAGTATGTAGATCTTCCACTGTTTAGATATTTAAAACACTGTATATCCCTATGATACAAGATTTACAATGTGTTACAACACAGTGTTTAGTTAAGATATGAAAGTCACAGTTCTCAAATTTTAAGTCTAGTTTGGTTCTGTTTTTTTTTCAGTCGGGTTTGTACAAACAAAAATTTTTTAGTCATAACGTGCCTTTCGACCTGTCAAACAGTAATTAAACTTTTACAGTCTAAACATTTCACAGTCGTCCGGCTACAGAATGGTGTTTCTTTTTTTTTTTTTTTTTTTTTGTAATAAACAATCAGTGCAGAATTCTCGTTAAGCAATGGGATCACAAACTAACCAAATTGAATGGTTTAATGTTATTTTAACTAAGTTAAAAATGTTATAAGTCATTGAAAACAATATGAGTTATTGTGATTTTAATTGGATAAAAAAAATTAAAATTTTCAATTTAACAAGCATTAGTCTATAAAATACATTTTAACATTGATGGGGTTAAAATAAACAATAAATTGTAACTAAGTTTTCAAAGCCTGACAAAAACCAAGTTCCTGTATTGTGGTATCAAGGATAGCATTACAGGGGTAGCAAAAAGAATCTCCCCACCATAGTACAGCTGTTGGCATGTGAAAAATCGGGCACAGACAAAGATTTAGAAATACAAGGACAATAATGTTATACTTAATTTGATAGGGAATTTATACTATCCCTTGTAAAGGGGAAGGGATCCATTGGCCCTCTAGTCAAGGTATTGGTCTAGCCATATCCATTAAAGGGAAGCATTCAGTTTGTTCAGTTCCTCAAGGATTTTATTTAAAAATTTTTAATCAGTGGACACATTTTTTTTGTTTTTAAAGTTATAAACATTGTATAAAATGTTTTTGAAAACAAATTTTGAGACTCAGAAAAACCTGCATTACAAAAAAAAAAAAAAAACTTTTCCAAAAAAAACTATGATAATTATAATGTGCATGTAATTTCAATGATTTAATTTAAAGAATCTCATGACAAAAACATGAGTACTGTAGATGGATTTTCTAATTCAATAACTAATCAATATTACCTCAGTTATACATACCTCAAGATTACTGCTATTTACAAATGATCTGCCTTATTTGAATCTAACACGTGCTACTCCTAATACAACTCCCAGTTTCCCTTTGTTTAGAAACCTCTACAAAGGATAAGTATTTCCTTTCCATCTGTCCTTTGTAATGTGCTACCTTCAAATGTCTGTCAATTACATTTTGTTCTGCACACTAATCCATCATCTTTATGACCTGTGTGTCATATTATGTTGTGACGAGCAAGTTTTCTGTAAACAAAATATATATTAAACTAACCAAATGTGATTCATATTGTCAGTGGGTAGTGGTATCAGTCAGTTTATATTACAAATAATCTAAGTGTTTTTTTATTTTTTATTTGTACCCTACAGGAGAATATTAATATTCAGTAAACCACTTTCATTTATGTAAGACATTGAAACCCTCTAGGTTAAAACATATTGTTGATGTTTTAGGATTCATTAAGATTGGAGGTTATTTCCCATAAGATAAAATGAATAACTCTTTTATTGAAAAACAAAGAAACATCATACTTCCTGTACTCACACTCTGTACTAGAGTGGTAAAGTGCTCCCTTTGACAGCATAGTTCCCTTCCCTGAATCTTGTTGTCCTGTACTAACTAAACCTACACTAAACAACACTGTCTCTCCTACGGGCCGCTCTCTCATTTATTTCAGATGAAACATTAATTTAATAACACTACCCCCATCTGGTAGCATTTTGCTCAGTGGGGTAGCTTTTGTAAATTGATACACTTTTGTTAATGATAAAAGCTGGAAAGGTAATGGGTTGTAAATGCTACCAACTGAGCCTTTTGTATATTAACCTCAGAACAAAAGCTTTCATTGAGGGGATGATAGTTCTACAGATAATAATTCCACAACTAATGATTTAATTTCTAAATAAATTGCCCTGATTTAGACATGCAAACCTAGCTGATCATGTGACGTAACATGTGATGCCTGCAGCACTATAAAGACGGGAGAGCAGCAGAATTACAAACAGTCTATTTTTGCTGCAGCAGTGTAAATTTGTGTGATTGAGTACTGCTGTTTTTCCCCAGGACCTCTTTGTTAACAAGAAGTCACACTTGAATTGATCTTATCCTGGTGAAACATTTCTACTTAATAAATAATTATGCTTTAGTCCATATATCTACCTGCATGGAAGAGACTGACCTGTTTGCCGAGGTTCACAAGTTATCCACTTATCCATATCTTCTGGATAACTTTAAATTAAAAAAAAATAATAAATAAATAACTCAATTAGGGAAACCAAAAGTAAAAAAAAAAAAAAAAAAAAAAAAAAAAGACTGCTGAAGTTGTGCTGTAGCCTACATATGGCTCTGTACAGGATAGCATTTTTCATTTGAAATAATCACATGATCACACTACCCACGCTATTACATGTATTTGCAAGAGTTAATGGCATTGCTGTGTTTATACAACTATTAGTACAGTAGCATGTTCTCCATATACATAGGCTTTACTTAGATGGGCATGTGCCACATCATAATAATATTGAAGGGGCAAATGCTCCTTTGCCACCACTAACTCAGCACTTACACCATGAATAATGAACATTGTGAATGTGGTTACCATTCTTTTTAACTCACATCTCAACTTAATTCCTGAATAGTGTATTTAACTTACTAATACACCACTTGTGGTTCTTGGTGAATAAAGTTTTCTGCTTGTACTGTGAAAATTCTATTTCTTCATAAAAGGGCCTTTAATGTTGACTTCCTTCACATCTGTCAACTAAATGGTAACATAAAACACAAGAGCAAAACTAACGTACAGTACAAAGCTAATAATCATGGCAACCGATATGCAGTCAATCACAGCAATGTGTACAGCAGAAAGACAAAGCACTAAGAGAGTACAATTTTCTAACCTTTCAGTGATGTGTCTCCAGGGATGTCGGGGGCGATAATTGCCAATATTCAGGAGTCACCAGTAAGTGGGAGTGAGGGGAGCAGCATCATAGGACTTTATGCACCATGGAGCCCACCACGAATAAGCATTGTGAAATTCCACATGTGTACTGTAAGTACAACCATCGATGGGAAACACAACAGAACACAGTTTTTATTAAAGCTTACCCTTACTCTTGTAAAACTTGACTCATGTTATACTGTTATACCATGGTTAAATGGCAAACTTCAGTATGTGATAAATCAGGGCAATAATAATGGAATAAAGGCATATGAAGGAACTAAATAGTATAAGAAAACTGGTAATCCAATTTGGGTGAAAGCATGTAAAATCATAAAATTTTCACATGAATAATTTTAAATGATTCTGTAATATTTTTCTAGCCAGGGATCCTTGACAATTAACATCATTAGGCTGAGAATACAAATTTCTGAAACATGATTATTGTCAAACAGTACATTAGCCTCATCAAAGACCCAGCCAGTCAAAGTCCACCACTGAGTGAATCATCATGAATATGTTATTGGTGGCAGGGACTGGCGTCTCTGTGACATGCTATTAACTAGCCCTTAGAGGGTTTGGCGGAGAAAAGGGGGAGGCCGGTCAGGTACAGCTGATTCAATTCTACTAACTCTTTTTCAATTGGGACACATATTTCATGTCTCGTCTGCTCATTAAAGATGCAAAAGGCTAAATGTTTATTTTGTGTCTCTTGGGGCTGCCAAAGAAAGAAATCTGTTCTTTGTCAGAATTCATATAGTTATTTGTTAAGAGATTTTTAATTCCATAGCCTCAGCACATCTCCTGCACATCTATTGTATTATGGTGCCATTGGTTAGCTATTGACTAGGAAGGAGACCTATTATATCTATTTCCTTCTTCTGGGGCTAAATTACAACTGCACAATGCTGTGTTAATCATGGGAATGCAAAGATTTAATTTGTTGCATTTTCTTTACCTTTTTTTTATATATAGAGCTTTTGTTTATGTTGAAATATGTCTTGTGCTGCATCCAATACATTCTCTTTTGAGTGGTATACAAGCAAAATACAGTTTACTGTATGCAGAATGCTAATAAGCACACTGGGATGTATGCAAAGGTTTGATACGTTTAGATCAAGGCTTCTCAAACTCGATCCTGGAGACCCCCTGTGGTTGCTGGTTTTCATTCCAACTGAGCTTTTAATTACTTTACTAGACCCTTAATTGAACTGATAATTTGCTTAATTAGACCTTTTTACTTGTTTTCAGCTCTTAAACAGTTGTAGTTCAAGTTACTTATCAAATGTTATAGCTAACTTGAAATATGCAACTGTTCAAGATTTGAAAACAAGTAAAAAGGTTTGTTTAAGCAAGTTATCAGTTCAATTATGGGTCTAGTTAAGCTCAGTTGGAATGAAAATCAGCAGCCACAGGGGGTCCCCAGGACTGAGTTTGAGAATCCCTGGTTTAAATGAAGTGTAATTAGGTGCTGGTCAACAATATATGTGCATCTTATGCACCTATACATTTTTTTTAAATACATACAATAAACACAATACAATCCTAGTTTAAAATCCCCAAGTTCTTGCCACTAGAGATTAGTTATTTTCAAGGTTTGTACTGGTTTGAGAAATGTGTATATTAAGCAAGTATAGTATTAGTAGCCACAGAAAATCAAATCTCTATCTCCCACTGATTTGCATTAACTAACCAAAACTAACCAAAAATGAATGCATGTTAAATGCATGTCAATTGTTATACGGCATTCCCTTATCAGTACACTGATGAAGGCACAAGCTTGACTTGGTTTTTAAAAATGTAAATGTTTTTAATGTTGGTGTTTTATCTGGTTAAATTATTTTATTTTATCAAATCAAACCTAATCCTAGCTATTTGGCCAATATGCATAATTTAGTAATGCTGAAGGGATGAAATACTGGATTGATGTCACACAAATTTCTAAACAAACTAACACATAGTTGAGGACTTTGGTCATTTGCAATGGTATCAAAGAGATGTGAAAGGCTACATATTAACTATATATCAACTATGGTATCCCAGTAATTATGTAAATTTCTCGTCACATAAACAGTAGGTGCAAATTATGCACTCAGCTCTCACAAACAAAAAAGTAAGAATTATACATGACAAATAGGGAGAGGAAGGATTTTTTTAGGATTGTCGTAGGAATTACCATAAGGGTGATGATAATTTGATCAGTCAGATTAAGTTTTACTTCATATGTGAAGCTCCCCAAGTAATTGCTGAATGCAGTTCAGTAAATATTCATTCTTTATGTGCATATTTATAGCGAGCAAGGCTGGATAATGTGAATTCTGACCATACAGATTCTAACAGTGCCCTGTGGGCTCCCAAAGAACTAAGATTTTATTGAACTGTAGTTTCAAAGCCTCTCGCTTTCTACTGTTGAGATTTGAACGCTCACCAGGACCACATACTGTACATCTGCAAGTGGAAGATCCCTGTAATTTCCTCAGCTCCTTTTGCAGGGAATGTTAAGGGATGTAGACAAACATTTTGGCAAAGAGCCTTCATCGAGCACTCTGGAAGCAAATACTTTGAGCTTTGTTGAAATGTGTCTCCAACTTAATATACTACTGGTATTTCTGATTAAGGGCCACCCTCAAAGCTATTTTCTACAAATCGTCATTAGCACAGTATTTGTCTGAACCCCCCACCCCCCCATCCCCAAACAAACCCCACAGAAACCATTCTAAAACAAATAAGAAACAACTTTAGATTACTCACAACCCCTACATTAAATGTCTGAGTTGTTTATTTTGTGGTTTCTGTGTGTTTTTACTAACTGAATAACCTGGTGGTAATAGAGTATATAGCTTTAAGAATGCAGCCCTAAGTGTTTTAAGTTCTGGATGTGCTTAAGGATTACATACAGTAAGTTTAGCCAATTTTAAAATGTGCAGTTCACAGCCTGTTAATTTACACTATTTATGTTCCTTGATAACTAGTTAAAATTACATTTAACAAAACACTGTATTCACTGCTTCTCCTCAATCATTATTTGTGTTCTGTGTAAACTGTTACTTGACATCTATGGAAATGAGGCATTTATTAGTCTCAAATGTTCTCTTCTTGGTAAAGAAAAGGTTAACAATAAAAAATGAAAAGAAATTGCAGATTCTGGGTTACAGATATCAGAATCTGTATTTTTTTTTTTTTTTTTTAAACAACTTCTCACAGATTCTGATTCTTCTGAGTGCAGGATACTTGAAAGAAAACCTCATTTAAGTACAGGTATGTTTTTACTGGTAATACTAGGCTGTTACAGAATGTGTGCTGCAGGGGTGAAATTCTCAACAAAATAGTACAAGTACTGATATGAGCAGCCAGTGTAGTTTATTTATTTCTGTGTTTTTTAATTTTGGCACAATCTTTTCACTCTAGTATTTCTCATTGAATGTCAATCATACTGGAAGGGTGGGTCAATCCGATAAGTGAATCGATGATCTAGTAACTTTACCGCGGGCGAAATGTCTCTGTGCCCTTTAGCCCTTGATGCATATTTAATTCTGTATATGCATATGTAATTCTGGGGCGTTTCTGAATGAAACTGCTGAAATTGGCAGGGGATTTTTTAAATGAGGTCTATTAAACATTCTGTCTATTTATTAAAGCTGCCAGTAATTGTGGGCCTCTTATTTGCATGATTATTTTAAGAACTCTGAAAACCAGGCGTTAATTTCCTACAGTCAAACATAGGCTATATAAAAGGTAAGGTGACATGGGAGAGTTGTCTGAAGCAAGAAGGAAACAACATTTTCAAGGACAAAAAAACATTTAGCAACATTTTGCAAAAAGATAATTTTTTTAACCCTTCTGATCAAGTCAGTTTGTAAATTTAGGTTTATAATCCGTATTGTTTTGCAAAGTCCAATTATCAATACATATGTCGTAGCTTACATGACAAAAAAGAAAGTCTTCAAATAGAGAATATAGAATCCATGTAAAAAAAAAAAAGGTTCCTAGAAGCACCTAAAAAGGTCTCCCCACAGTGGCAAAGCAAGGTTCTAACAAGAGCCTTTAGAGTGTAGGCATTATTATAAGAATTATGGAGGAGAGTAAGAAGATGGAATAATATTCCAAGTCTCATATACATGTAATACAATGAGGACTCATCTTCCACCGTTATTTTAGTAATGCCACAGAATTAATTTTTTGTAATTTGTAACTAATTTTTGTAATTTTTTGGAACTGGTTCAGGCAGTATTGTTAAATTCAAGTTTGAAAGAAAACAGTGAGGGAAAAAAAAGGACAGAGGGACAGATGATGCAGTTAGTTTGTAGCTAGAGCAGTACAGCTGGTTGTAGGCACATCTGAGATATGTAGCTATATTATAGATCATTCAGATACGCTTTAAAATCATACAGTCAGAAATACAATACAAACAGGAGAGTTGTAACTGCATAAGAATTTAAGAAGATATAAGTCATAGTTAAAGAGAGGTTGCTGCCAAGAAGTTCACCAAGGCTTCGTACTGTGGGGGATGGCAGCAGCAGACAGTTTGAGGTTCAGGGCAGCTATATTGAGATTCTTAAGTTGATTTTTAGATGCAGAGACACATTCCGAGAGTATCAGAGGATTCAGCAGATTCTTGGGATGGAATAACAGTATCAATAGCGGAGGAAGGAGCAGTGAGATTAATATTAGCAGTGATTAAGAAATGGTCAGAGAGAAAGATATCTGAGACAGATTGGAGATATCAAGGCCCATGGTGATGAGCAGATCCAGGGTGTGTCCTCTGGTGTGTGTGGGGACATTGACAGATTGAGCGAGTCCAAGACAGTCTAGAAGCATGTTTAAGTCATCAATAGGGGGGAGGAAGGCAAGTCAACATGAAAATTGAAGTCACCTAGGAGTAGGATGTTAATGGTGGCCGATAACAGCTAACAGAAACAGAAGGAGTATGAGGAAACAGAATGCAAGCAGCATGAACTGTGCTGAATGAAAGCGCATTTGAGAAATGTTGCGCTAGTTCAGGGGTCAGCAACTGGCGGCCCTTGGACAAACGGTGGCCCAATTGAGGTTTGGTGGCGACCCCTCTGAGTTTCTTTATCAATCTATTAAATTTTAATAAAAAATTAATTAGATCCGCCTCTTCGTCATAAAACCTCGCCACTTGCGCAGCCAGCTTCTGTGTTGTTGTTGCTGGAGTGATTTCTCACAGTAATCACAGTCTGTCAATGGTTACTAGGCAACAGTTCCAAGGCAAGTGAGAGAGCACACAGCCAATGTCACGTGGAAGTATAGAATTTAATAACCACATGTAATGTTAAATGGGAATAGCTAGTTAGATGGAAAAGGCACTACTGTTTTGATTTACGTCTGAATGGATGTATTTATTTATTTATTTACAGTTGGGGAATAGTTTTGATGATTGTGCTACATGTCTAACACTTAAATCTGCATTTCTTTGTTATGACTGCTTTTGGTGGGAATTCACATACCTTCAAAATACTGTTTACACACTTATATATTTTTTTTGTTTATTTGTTGTTTTTTGTTTGAGAAAGACAGAAGTATTTTTCATTATTTTTAATAAATACAGTATAATTGTACTCCATGCTTTGCCCAATGTAAGTTCGTTGGTACTGTGTAGGTATTACAACCTGATAATTGAGTTAAAAAAAATATATATATATCATTTTGTAGTGGCGACCCATAAGCCATTTTGTGGGCTGCCACAGTGGCCGCTGGCTACGTTGAGGTTGCCAACCCCTGTGCTAGTGGACTGTGTGAGTGGATGAATACATCCATATTGGATGAAAAGCATATGAAATAAGTCCCGGTGCCTAGTACTGGCATTAAAATAAGTCCCTGGAGCACTGTAATTTGATCTCATGTCATTTATTAGTTAATATATATCCTGGAATCAGCTACATCATCCTGTCCCTGTGTATGAGCCTAGATTTGTGTGTAAGGACCTGCTAGGTTCATCAACATCCTTAACACAATATAAGTAGTACAGCGTTTCATACTCCAAGTTTAGAGACCATGACATTTTCTGTATTTAAAGAACTATTTCATTTTGGGGCAGACATATGTACATGTCTTTATATCACTCAACTTGGTCATCTACCGAAGAGGGGAAATTTCAGTTTTTATACTACCTTGTCTATGCCACGCTGTGTAAAGGCTGTAATCAGGGCAAATGGTGGAACAACCACTGTAGACTAACTATAGGGTCATCAGCAATTGATTTTTAAAACACTGCAAAACACTGAGCTGTAATATTTGTGTTATATTTTTTATACCTGCTCTACCATCAGAAAACCATTGACGTCTGGAGATAAAAAGCAGAAACTATTTTTAAAGCATTCAGAATATTAGATACCAACCCACTTGTTCCGCTTGGATTGACACAAAAGATCCTTTTTTGCATAAATGCTTGCCTGCTGGTAGGAAAATATGAGCTGGCGGCATTTGGCAGTAATAAAAATACTCTTCTCTCTTTTTTTCTCATGCTCAAAACTTTAATAGCAGCTAAGCTCCTTTAGAAGTCTGAAACATTAACTGTGTTCTTATAGATTTATAACTCTCTATATTTTAGCCAAAGTGCCACCTATTATAAATGGGTATTTCTCAAGTCAGCTTTCTGATCTACTTTGTCTGTACTGTCAGAAGCAGCAGCCAAGGGTGCTAGACAATTTTCATCTTAAGAAATGAAGCTAGAGAAAGCTGAGAAAGACAGTTTCAAAAGTTTCAATCATGTTTTTTGTTTCTTTTTTTTTTCCAAAAGCTATGGCTACCTGTCACACTTTAGTGATGAACAGGAATTAGAAATGCATTAACGCTAGCCTTTAGAAGTCTCCTGGATTATACCTATATAGACCATTAGGCTTACTACAGCTCCACTGGGGTTAGAAACATTTTCACAGTTTATTCCATCAGGCTTGAAGCCAGGGCTTTTGAAATTCAGTATGAGATTTCAGTTAGATTAGTTTTTAGAGAGACTGATTAGCACAGAGGAATAGATACTATCATGTTAAGACGGTGTATTCACCAATTCTGATAGATAGATAGATAGATAGATAGATAGATAGATAGATAGATAGATAGATAGAACAGCGATAAACATAAGGAAGATGATATAGGCGAGGTAATTGAGCTTTGAAATTCAATGTTTGAAGTTAGGATAAAGTCTTGCATGTAGATAATCATATACGACGCAGTATAGGGGGTTAATTGACAGAAATAGATAGCAATCTAAAAAAACATGAAGATAGATAGATTTAATAAATGTTAAATAGTGCATGTTTTTTTTTCTTTGAAGACAGAGTGAGTAAGTCTGTTCTAGTTATGTATGCACCTTTAAAAATGCTTTTGGTTATTCTGTATTAACCAGGAATAGGTATGCTTAAATCAGAGCCACTTTCAAACTCAGGGTTTATTTTAATTTTAGCCTGCGTATGAAACTTTTATTTTTTTCTGTTAAGCAAAATAAGACAAAATTAAATAATTAGCTATTTATAAAGTAGTTATGACCAGAGGGAAGAGCACTGTAAAGTGTGTGGCTGTATTAGAAACTCCTGTCTCCTTTAATTTAGCTCAAAGATAATTATCCAAATAAACGCATCATTCTATTGCAACCATATGGGACAGCTCTCTTCTTTACCCCACCTGCAGGATCACATTCCTTGTGATCATAATTTCTTTTCCCCACAGGTAGAATACAACACATGTAAAATACTAAACGTCTCAGCACTGTCATTTTTAACATACCACTGTGTCAGTTAGTGATAATCTTGAAATCAAACTGAACGACAGCAATGAGAAGGGAAGCCATCTGTCCTCTCACCAAATCATACGCTGAGCCATTATTTTTAGAACTGACCTAACAGAAACTTGCTTTGTAAAGGTGAGGAGGGGGCTTAGTTAGGTATCTTTTACTGCACAATACAACAATCATACACAGGATTGAGTAGTTATAATGGAATTACTGTACTCAATCAATTTTCAAGCTGTGGTATCCAAAGCATAATCAACAAGTACAGAGAAATATCACCTGTAATTGACAAACCCAGGACTGGAAGTGTTGCATTGACAACAGAACTGGCAGAAAGCACAGGTGTCGCTGTCCATCAAATCAACAGTACAAAAGTCACTCTTGAAATCAGGACTTAAAGGATGTGTTGCAGTAAGAATACCTCTTAAGAAAGGGGAACCAGACTAAAAGGTGAAAAATATGTACAAGAACACAGAAATTGGACTATGGAACAATGGCCAAAGGTGCTTTGGACTGTTGATGGATGGACATGTATATGCATCACCTGATGAAATACTGTCATGTTAAACACTATTACTGGCACGATATAGGAAAAGGTAAGTTTTATGAATATGGGCCTATATATTTAAACACAGCTGTACTTGTCTTATGCAGGCATTTTTAAATGTAGAATACAGTAAGTACAGTGCTCCCTCGCTAGAAGGCTCTGGGTTATAACGGGCCTCAGATATAACGTTCCTACAGCATGCCCCTCAATTCCCTATACTAGTAATTCATGCAATATTTCTACAGTAAATACAGTACTGGTGTTGTTCAAAGTATAAACAACTTATCAGTCAAACTTCCCTTTCTGTCTCTGCCTTGTCATACAGATCTGGACTGAAGAAAAGGTGCATTGGCATTTGATAACACAGACATCTTATTCAGCATTCGTTTTATAACTAAATAAATATTAGGCCTATTATGTGGTTATCTTTCCTAATGTACTTACTTTTTTTGCTGCAAGAGGAGCTGTTGCTTTCTCCGGGAGACGAGATGTTTCTGCTTCGCTTCAGCCCTGCTCTGGCAACCGAACCTAGAGTGAGCCCATTCCCTCTTTCCCTCACCTGACCCGATCTCCTTCTCGCACTTGGTTTGCTTGTCTTTCGCTTTGAACTGAACTCCTGAGTTTTTGTAAAAAAAACAAAACAAATCTAGCGTTGATTACATGGTGCTTTATACATGGTTAATTCACGGAAAGTTACATTTTTGCTTCACTATATGTGCATGATAGAGAGGGAGTTAATTTCTTTTCTATTTTAGTCAGATGTGTGTTGTTATGTGTCCCGCGGCGCCCCCGGCGTTTATAACACTCTTCGGTTATAACGCGCATCTTGTGAGTCCCCCGAGACTAGCATTATAGCGAGTGACCACTGTATAGTGTGTTCAAGCAAATCTTTTTTTTAAAAAAGAAATACAGTACATAATTGAAATATAATGACATACAAATCTGTACTAGTAGTATTATTATAGTGTACACGTATTACACATATATGCAGAGTATACGTTTTGATGATTTCAAATGCTTCTACCCTTGAGTCGTCCGAGGCTAGATAAGTGCATTTTCAATGCAGTTGTATCAATGAAAAGGCATAATGGAAACTTTTGTATTCATTTAACTTTCACTTGATCTGTTTTGTGTTTTGGTGTTTTTATACTGTTTTGATGTGAATTTCATTTATAATGCCAAAAGTTCACATTGAAACCATGGCTATGAATATGTTAGTATATACGTATATCTCAAAAAGTAATGCAAAATTTGGCATGACACAAGGAACTTACAGAAATAATTGCTCAATATGCTCACATGGAAATAAGGAACCGTATTTAGTAGGATGTCAAAAACCATGCAGAATGACTTGATTTCATCCATTTCCTTTACTTTGATAGAAGAAATCAATAAATAAATCAATGAAGCTCCTTTTTTTTTTTGCATGGCAGATTGATTAGATGAAACACCAGTTTTGTAATTGTGCCTCTTGTGACATTGAAGTCACCAGCCACGTCTGGTACAGAATGGTATATAGTTATTTTGTTGGTCATTTATTTATATTTAATAAATGAAGTTGATAGTATGTGCTTGATTTTTGTCTGCCTTTCTCCTGCCTTAATAATTGTTATTTCTGCTACAGTATGTTAGCAGTGTGTGATTCGAAGGGACGTCTCCCTGACTCTGCTTTTTGTATCCCAAGCTCTGCTCTTTCAATTTTCTTCCCTGGCAGGGGAAATAGATTTTGTACTGACAATGTATTTCTGCTGGAAAATGTCATTAATACAGATGATATTCAAACATTTTGCATACAGTATGGCAATTCTATGTATGTATGTACAATACACTGTAACTCAGTTTTTAGTTTGGCAAATATTGTTTGTAGCATTGTACAACGTGGACTTGAAATCTAAATGCTATATTCAGGTTGGATACAGTGTATTTTGAAAGATACGCTGGCAATGTGAAACAGTTATGTTTATTAGAATAAACTATTATGGGCTACTGTTTTATTGTCTCTGCTGGCATTTAACAGCCAGATTGGGGTAAAATGTTAAGAAAATATGAAAAGTGTTGTCACTCAGAATACAATAATAAGATTCTACTGCAGCAGCCCCTACCTTTTTTTCCTGCCTCCCCATTTTTTTTTGGGCACCAGCCGCCACTGATTACAATAAAATTATGTACAATTACATTCCAATGCCACTGTAATATAGTCACACAGGAGAGTTCTTAGGTGGTAGTCTAGTAATGCAGACTAATGTCTAACGAAAGTTGAGACCAGCAAATGTATTCCACTTCTTACCGAAGCCCAGTGCCATCCACAGACATTTTCGCACAAGCTTTTATTTTTTAAGTAAAAGCTTGTGCACAACAACCGCACATTCTTGGAATGTGAGGGGTAATTATTAGCTTTCCGCATGAATCTTTCCTCGCAGCTGTAAAATGCTCGGGCCCGGGCTTGGGACAGCATTCCCAGTTATCCCTCCCCTGTGGGCAGCACTGCCGAAGCCAGATACAAATTCATGCATCCAGAGATGATAATCATGCACAATGTATTTCTTTGCAGAATACAGTTTGAGATAATTGCAATCACTTTATTCTTTACTGCTTTCATGGTTTTATTCTACATACAATTTTGAATATGATTCTTCTGTCTTCATCATTGGATGTCACCTTGCCAAAACTTCCAAAACTACGTGGCCTGCCACATTAGGAAGTGCGGGGGTGATTTTACTCAAAGCACTGGCCAAATTCTCCCTGGAAAGGAACATACATTTGTATAAGATATCCATGGACCAGATTTACAAAGTTCTGTTGCCATCTTGCATGACACTTTCTTTATTAATTAAATAGGAATGTAATATTGTGACCTTTAAACTCTGCTGATTACTTGCCTCCATACTTATATGAATGTCAATACAAGGAAAGTGGTAGAGAAAAGGGCATTTGTGGTTGTAGGAAGATTTAGAGAAATCCTACAATGTTTCAGTCCACTAGGAGCAGTGGACACTTAAAATCTATAAACAAATTTCACTAATTTCACAACAGCTAGAATTTGATCGCATAAACATGGGTAACTGTAGATGCTGCATAAAGCCACAACAAGGGGACTTCAATTATATGTCCTTTTAACAACCAGTCTTTAATTAAAATTATTTTCAAGTTTTCATTTGCAGTCTGTCCCCTAAGCTCAGCTGTAAAAACAAATACAATTTTAAAGAGTCAAGAGACGTTAATTACTTTTCATGCATATGAATATGGTGTTCACAGTTATATAACTAAACATATGTTTCACATCATCACTCTGCCAGAGTCTGTCCTTTCATCCGCTCAGTGAATGCCTGCAGCGCTGGAGGGCGTTATCCTGTAAGATTGATGCTAATTGCTTCTGGCACAATGCTGGTTGTCACAATGTCAGCTGTCAGATTGAAAGTTAGTTGATTGCAGTGGTCTCAAAAGGTGACATATCTATGGGGGTTCCAAAGTGGCTCACTTGGTAAAGGCATGGTAGTGTGTAGGGTAAGTCATACAGACAGAGAGCACAAGTAGTGTTGCATTGGCTCATGCAAAACCGCCAGGGACTGTTTATCCTCATCACGCTATAGCAGACCATGTTGGCCAGCACCAGGGCAGCTTGGACACCAGTAGCACCCCGACATCTAAACTTGCGCTCCTGGGTGTAAAGATGCAACTGGCTTTATCATGTAATCAGAGGACACCCACTGACTTTCAGTTGGTAACATATTTAACCTAGGCAGCAATTTCAGCAATGTTACTGTATCCTTAGTGTTCCGCTTTTCTGGTTTATACCAAATGTTACAGAAAAATAACAGGATTATTTTTTTTTTTTTATTGGACATCAGTTTTTATTGATTTATACCCAATTTTTGTCTGTTATTCAATATTTTCCCAATACTATTTTCTAGGAAATACACAATATTTTGATTTAAAATGCAGTTTTATTTTGACTCTGACATTGTAGTAATTAAACCTGCAATGTATCCTGGGATACAGCAGACATTTAGACATCAGAGGATCAAATAACATTCAAACCTGGATCTCTGCCACTTTTCAAACATATTATCACCTGATTATGTTGGCCAATCAAAGTCTGATTATTATGGCAATTGCTGGGCATATTAACTACTAGCTTGATCAAAAACTAAATTGAAATACTTACACAAAAATATATTTTATTTTAGTGGATGAGGAATGGGGAGAAAACGTAAATCAGTTTATGAATCTTCAAAAAAAAAAAAATGTTTTGAAGTATGTGAAAAGCAAAAATAGCAGAAGTGGGTCAGATGAGGTAGAGGATGCATAGCGCTGCAAATATTTTTGCTTTGAGGTACATGTTTGCGCTAACATAAAAGAACATACTGAAAAATAAGAGACAAACAAACAATAAAGTGAACTGAGAGGCAAGCAATCCATTTATGCAGTTTTCACAACCGCTTTAATAAAAAGAAAGCATAGAATTACTGTGTTAATGAGTTTGTTAGAGCTTTGTGCTTTGCTGGACAGCCGCTGTTTATTGCAGATAGGTATGTATTGGTGACTGTGCGACAGTACTCTGTCCATCAGCCAAAACACTACCTAATACCGACAAACTTAATTGTAAATATTTGATAGAAATGGTGACGCTTTAATTTGTAAACTTACAGAACTCATTGATGGCAATGTCCTATGATTTTTGATTCATCTCCCGATGGCTTGCACTGCCCTGTTCTGTCAATTTTCTTTTCTTTTTAAGATTTCAAGATGAATAAACCTGGCTTGTTTGGTGCTGATGTCATGTGCATACTTTCTGTTGATACTATTTCTGTCAGCACAGTGATTGCCTAAACGTTCACAAAGTACCAGCTAACTTTGGAAAATGTGGCTTTGACTTGCACAGATTCTGATTCACCATACACGCCAGGGACATTATTAATCAGAAACCAGAACTGCTCCGCATAATATTCCACATGTAAAGTTTGTATAATGAGATTATTCCCCCGATTTTTACTGATGTTTCAATTAAAAGTTTTTTTTTTTTTTTTTTTTTTTTTACTGATTTCATCCCAATTATAAACTCTGAAAAAAAGATAAAAAACAAAAACGCAGAACACTATGTATCCTCAGTTATGGCCATGATTGAAGGAAGAGCCTCTAAAATGGAAAAAAAGATGAGACACTTCAAAACTTTGTGATTGGTAGCCATGGTCAGAATCAGAATTGGGCAGGGAAAACCACAAGCAGACATGATTACATTTAAGGTAGACAGGACCAAAAAATGGAAGTTACGGACAAATATGTGCTATAGATCCTATTTCATTAATTAATTTAGTCCATCCTAAATTGGTTTTATTTCAAGTAACATTGGACAAAATAAAAGCTAATCATTTGAGACAATATAAAAGGGACTGGATTTCTCTGTTGAATAAACTTTTATATGACACAGACTCTGATGTCCTCAATGAAGTATTTGACACAGATTGTTATTTTGGGATACAGATTCCTATTAATGTGATGTAATTTCGTCAATATGCGTTGACTTGTTCATTTTGCAGGACTGGACAGCAAAGAATCATCAACAGCCATACACAATGTGAGCATTCCTCATCTCTTTCATGTACTTTGTGAAGTTAGTTATATGGTTTAAGGTTTCAATGAAAGTGGAAAATGCCCAACACAACATGTTTCACAGTTCTTTTTTGGTACACAATTCAAATGTGTTATTTTACTTTGATCTAATTGAGTAATAATCCATCTGTCTAATTTAATATCCAGTCTCTCATCTCAAATCCTCTATGTTCTCCAGCAGGTAAATGTATGTATATATCTTATTTATCTGACATCCTGTTTTCAGTCTTTGCATTCTATAGGCCTATATCACTGTCTAAACTAATCTTCCTCTCTGTCTCCATCTGTTATCCATTTACATTGAATTCTATATTTCTGACTTATCTATCGTTTCATCAATCAAGAATATAATTTCTACATCTCTATCTACATGTCTCTCTGCAATATCTTAAAATGTGGTACAGTTCAATTATATACTAATATACTTATATACAATCTGCTGTCATGTGTAGCAATTCTGCTGTCAATGTAGTGCAAAAGGATTTGTCTGTTTTTGGCATGATTAAGATAAAGAAGAAACAAACATACAAACAAACAGACTGACTTGTGAACTGCTCTGTGACTGAAGGGTTGTCTCAGGGTATTTTTCAATTGAATCGGGAGGTCCTAGCTTCAGGTTGGTTGGTTTCATTCTAAATTCAGACAGGATACCCCTATTTAGTAACCCTTATTTCAGCTATCAGACTGCTCCAGGCCACCATGGCTGACACTTGATCACTGTTCCACCCCAAAAGCAAGGGTTCATTCTGGCTGCTGTCCAAGATGCTGAACCACTCAAGTGGGATCTTCCCAGATGTGAGATGAATAAGTGATCCTCTGGAGCACAGAAGTTGTGTTCTATAAAAGGTCCAGGAAATTTGTGTTTGGTTCTTGGAAATCTGTTATATTTTGCCTATTTGCTGATCAAAAGCTGAAGGTAGTGGTTTAATTAAATCGCACCTGCTATTGTGGACAAAACCTTTTAATCCTGATGCACACACCTCTGCTGTTACATCCTCTTAATATTACACTTGAGTCATGCTGTACATCTATGCCATGTACAGTATTGCATTTATGTGCCTTTCTCTGCTGTCATTTGGGTCTTTTGAAAACAAGGTTTATAGAATTTAAATAGTATTGTATTAAAAGGTTGTTTTTTTTGTTTGTTTTTTTTTGTTATGACTCCCACCATTACAAAGATCTTCCATGGAAACAAACTAAACTTCTATCCATACACTCAACAGAAAACAGTAAAAACAGTACAAAAAAACAGTATGTGCACTAAAAAAGCACACACAATACTCAAATGTTAATAGGCTAATTGAGCAACACAAAGGGCTGAAAAACGTAGATTGTATTCTCTTATCTCTTTATCAGACACAGATACACTCCTCTACATACATTTACACAATAAACCAATAAACACACTTTAAGCTTGCAAAACAAACATTTATTCTGCATAAATAAATATGTGAAAACATACATATGTATTCAAACATAATAGAGGGCTATAACCCAACGGGTTTCCTTTTTTATTTCTTTAATGTTTTTCATTTTTTTTTTTTTGTTTTTAATGCCATGCTCATTTGTCCTTTATTCTTCCACCATCTTGGTTTAATCTTTGATCAGTTTGTCTTCTTTTCTCTCCTTCCCTTACCCTTTCACAGTGTAAATTTATCCCTCCATTGATGTAATGAAGCCTCCAGAAAATGTTGTTTAATGTGCTTGTAGATGCCCTTTTGCAGGAACTTTAGATATATTACCCCCCACCCTCTTCCTCATCTTCAAAATGCTAATGTATCCCTACATTAACCATTTTTCAGCAATACATTTCACAGCAGTTGCAAAAACAATTACAGTTGATTCTGTTTTGAGACAGAAAACATGTCACTTTTGAGGCCTTCCAACAGGAAAAAAAGCCTATCATACATATTTTAAAACAGTTTGAAACCTATTTTTAAAACTAAATAACTATTATTATTATTATTATTATTATTATTATTATTATTATTATTATTATTATTATTATTCATAGATCCTGGTTTTCATGTGATATAAACTATGTGTAGGGTGTGTAATTGTTATAAGAGTAATCATTTATAATTTCTGGCTATTCAAACTTTGCAAAATGACACCTACAGCTAGGTTAAGGCTGGCTCACACTTTAATCGAGCAATCGTCTCTTGTGTGGTGAATTTTTTTCCAAAGCTCGTCGAGTTGCACGACCATCTCCTGGTGGACAAAAGACAGAAGTATGAATCCTCCATAGATGTACTAGATTTTTTACAAATCAACAACAGGGATTGATTGCTCATATGTGTTCCCACAATAAGAAATACTATTGGGAAACAAATTGAAGCTTTTTACCAGATGCAACCAATGCACAATACCAAGCAAATCCTCTTTAACTCTTTACAATGCCGGCTTGTCAAAATTACATTCTTTGTTTTCTAATAAAATACTCCACTTGTTTTCTGGAATGTAATATGCAAGATATTATTTCAAATTCATGCTCTTAGTGAAGATTAATAGAATTGCTGTCATCTTCAAAGGGTATCATTTTGTACTGAAAATATCGATGTTTGAGGGATCTGAGCCTGGGAAGACTAAACAGCAATAACATCCAACTCAAATCTAAAGCTAATGTGAAATAAATTGTGAAGTTGATATTATTACCCCTTAAATGTGGGCTCAGTGGGACTAATGTTCCACCAATTCTGCACTGTTATAAGAATTAATCAGCAAGGTGAGATGCTGGGAGGTGCCTTCTGGGACTGCCAAAAGATACATTACATCTGGCATCAATTACTCAGCTTCCATATCAGAAGTATATCACAGCAAACAAAACAGCTTCCCCAAGTTCTCTAAACTTGGGGTTACGAAATCCAACACTGATGACCAATCATCATCACACCACAGTATCCTTCCTTGGTCCTCAATAGACCCCTAGACACTGGATGGTACCCCTGCTTGATGAATGAAAGAGAGACATGCTGTAGGTCTTGCAGCTGGAACAAAGCCTTCAAAACACACAACCCGAGAAACTAAACGCATTCAGTAAAACACGAGAGGCCCTGCTTAACAAATTGGATAGATTTGAATATCATAAAGTAGTATGTTAATTATGCTATTTATTGTTTTACCTAAATGCTAATGACATATAATTATATTGATGCCTGGAGAATCTGCTTGTTTTCATTTAATGAAACTGGGGCCATTGATCTTCCAGACATCAGTGTTATTAACATGCCATTAGCACTATATATATGGCATCATTATTCTATTTTTGTTACCGTACTCACAGTCATTATGTACTGCTTTGAATGTAATAGTAATATATATATATATATATATATACACTATATATATATATATATATATATATATATATATGATATATAAATCTATCTATCTATCTATCGTCGGGTCCGTGGGGTTTCAGAATCTTACTGTATGATCTCCCACTATACTGTATTTACCCATGGGTAACCAATATTGACAAATATATCATTTTAAATGTAAAATTCTCATCTTGTTTATTATTTCCATCATTATTTTCATAAAACCATGATTTAAACACATTTTTGGTTAAAAAAAATAAAAATGTATGAGCAGGTGTGCAAATCAAGGGAAAATGTAGCGGGCTAACCGGGTCTATTCCTCCAGAAAAGTCCATGACAGTCATATCCTCTTGCCTCTCTTCCTCTTTCTGGATTTGCTCTGTGTGTTTGTAGCACTTCTGTGTTCTTAGCAATCCAGTACCTTATTTTTGTCAGAATTTTGTCAAAGGTGGGCCAACAAGGTTCCGAAAAGGCAGTGATACTATGGTGGGGACATGCAGGGCAGCACAGGTTGAGATGCAGAGTAGGTTCATCTGAGAAAAGCCACACTCACACTCTGCATTAAAGATTGAAATAGTGTTGACCACCACAAATAGGTCATTCAATTCACTTTAGAGGTCTTGTCCTTTACTTTCCCTGAACCACCTGTATGACCACATAGTCGTACATGGACAGTTAATACTGAAGCGCTGGCAAAGAGATTCTACTTCGGTTTGCCCATACAATGCATTTGACTTGTCAGGCCAGTATTGCTTGTAAAGTACCTTTAATTTCTCGATCAGCTTGCAGTATCCTGTATTGTTTGGCACCCATCCTCCTTGTGACAACATGCAATCTTCCATGTTCCTCGCCAAACTTGGAAGTTGGGTGTCTATCCCAGGCTGTTCTGTCATGGCCTCAAACACCCTTATTTTCCTGAAGATTGCTCGATGCACTTCAATAATTGTACAGTCCCTCTTTTGAAGCGCAACTGACAGTTCCGACAATTCTTGTAAAGCATTGCACATGAGGCCGAGATTGTTAACAAAATCATGTGACGATAAGCACCTGGCCAGGCCTGTGAAATGTTTGTGAAGTGCAGGATAACTTTTCCACACGATGTCTACCATCCTAAAGCTCAGTGCCACCCACCTAGTTTCTAAGATTCTGCCAATTTTGCACAGTTGAATGGCTAAACTGTCTGCGCATTCTTTAAGCTCCATTCGATTTTTGCCAGATGTGCTATGAAGTGCATAGAACTTGTCCATTAGTATTTTGAAATGGTTAATAGCTCCCTTCTCTTTGACTACATCACTTGCAGTGAGCTTTAATCTATGGCAGAGCATTGCCACAAAGCCATGTTGGGGAAAATGGCTTGCAGTCTGCTCATCACATACCATCACAGGTTACTCTGATTAAGCATTTGGCGAGAAAGTGTTCAGTGAAATTCACACTCTCTATTGCAGACAAACTATGAACAATTCCCTCAGCAGTTAGATCATCCAATTCAACCATGTCCGGCATTTTTATACATGACCCTAAGCATGCTTTGATGTTATCTGCTTAATTAACGCATGAGCCACACCTGTGTGGAAGCCTTTGCTTTCAATATACTTGGTGTCCCTCATTTACAAAGGTGTTTCAATTTTTTTGTCCACTACCACACATATATATAAAAAATATAATATATATATATATATATACTATATATATATATATATATATCTATATATATATATATATTATATATATATATTATATATATATATATATATATATATATATATATAGATGTGGGTCCATAGATGTGGGTCCTAGCATACTACAGTATACAAGACTAGAAAGTGCCAGATTAAGCACATAAAAGACTGCATCTCCCACGAGACAATGCAGGCGTTGTGGTTAATAGAACCTACAGAAATGTTGGCCACCAAAGAAACTACAAGTGCCAGGACAACTCCAGATGATTAACAGGTGTTAGTTTTGTAGGTGACTGTGCTGGTTAACAATAAAAGGAAATTGTTTCCTTTGTTCGAGGTCCATCTGGGGAAGGCTGATGGTGTTGACTGTTAGATTTAGAGGGTGAAAGAGAGTTGAAAAAATATCAAGAGAGTATTAATAAAAGAATTGAAAAATTGTCAAGTAGCTTAGCTACCCAGTGGGTGAGATAGGGAAAACAATTACAGTGAAGAAAGCGCTCCGAGAGGAGATAGGTGTTGTTTAGTTCAGTTTTGTTTATGTGGGGTATTAAACAAAAGTGAAATTCAGACAAGGAAATTCACACATTATTAAATAAAACAGTCCAGGGGTGTAGGAAATATAGCTACTGATTTTTTATATACTACCAGTACAGAAGGTTATTAAAAAAGGAAGACATGCCAGTAGACTGGAACTATATTGGCATATAGAAAGATAACTCTGAAACTAATCAAATTACACAGTATTGTAAATTGGGTAGTATGGAGTGAGGTTAGCGGGATCATTACCATTAAGGTCTGGAATCCCAGTTTACATTTTGTTGAACATGAACCCACAAAGAATATAGTATTTACATCCTAGCAAACACCACTGATTAACATGAATTACATTACAACATCCTTACTGGAATAGTGCTGTCACTGATTTAAGATTTTAGGATTCCCCTTGAAGCCTGCCTTGTTGTAAAGTTGCTGCCAACATTAGATTGCTGCTCACTGATCTTTTCTTGTGATCGGGCAAAAATAAATAAATAAATAAATGTATGATTATCACAAGCTCCCAAAACAGACTGCCATAGGGAATTGGCCACCTTGCTATCGGCTTGTACTGGAGGGAACTGACCTGCTTGAGAGTTCTATTGTTATCACATTGCATTGTCAACTAACCATGTGAAGCAGAATGCATGCTCCCTACAACAGTGTTTTTTGGGCATATTTTGTTAAATAAAATCAGCTGCTTAGTGATGGTAGGGGCATGTAATAAGATATTTACTTTTAGGAAACCCTGTACATATAATTTTCTGAAAATTTAAAGACACTTTTGGACATTTACCAGTGTCCTACACTGGGCTATCAAATTATGATAGTCATATTTTGTGCCTTTGTTTGTTTAAACATTGTATACAGTATAGCAGTAATTTTCTCCAAAACATTAAGTTGATGATTTATAAAGGTGAGAATTTTAGAAATAATTTTATTAAAAACATGTAGACTGTTTCTCAGCTCCAACATAAATAGAAATACCAGTAATTTAATTAAGTCATTATTTACTGTACTCTCTTTGAAAGGAGGTTTAAAAGTCAATGAATCTGGAGTCTGGTTCAAGGCATTAATTATTTCCTGTCAAATATACTCTGCGTGACATTCCCCTTGGTGCTGCTCCTGAAATACACCGGTCATAGTTTTATACATGTCAGGGTTTAATTATTCATTGTATCAAATGCTTTTCGATGAGTTGCCTCAGAAAGATTACATAGCCAGTTTTATTGTCACTTTCTTCCCTCAAGCATCCCCTTTGAGTACTTGTCCTATTTCAGCAGCCGTGTGCGAGATCTGAGGATCATTTGTCAATAGTTGAACAGCCCTGGTGTTGTAACAAGCTAATTAAAGTTTACAGTTTGCGGTGACAATGACTATATATTTTTTAAATGTCTGGTGTGTCTGAGTTTGAAAATTTTCATATTTCATGAAATGAATTGAAAGGGTTTTGTTATTGACTTCCAGCATAATGATTGCATCACATAATACATATCTAATACAATATAAGCAGGAATGTTATTTGTTTCTTTTAGTATTATATTCTACCATTGAGTGCTGTATACTTGTGAATCAAATACAAAAAGACACCATCCACACAATGTAATAGATTATAATTCAGTAGCAATATATTTATAGAGGAGAAATCAACAACAACATAATACATTATAAAAACAGTCAATAACGTTTTTGTTTTGTTTTTTTCTTTTTTGTTTTTTTAAATAGTCCTTACTTTGTTAGTAAGAGTCTGATGTTATTATGGGATTTACAGGATTACTGGGGGTTAATGAAACCTACAACCCCATATTTATTTCTGGGAAAGATAATAGATCACCACCATGATATTTACTCTGGGATTTCTGCAAGTTATTGTTGTCCTGTTATTATGGGATCATTGCGGGTAACACAATTGTGTCTAATTACTGTGTAATTACATAAGTTACTTGACAATTTATACAATTACTATGGTATAATGCATAGTTAATGTACTTAATGTATATCTTTTTGCATTATATTATCCTAACCCTCTTCTAATACAATTGTGTATTTACATATATTTTGCAAAAACATTTATATATTTACTACATTGTAAATATGCATAATATTGTAATTATGTGTAAGTACACATGTATTTATTATGTAACTACTATGTAAATACACAGTAATTAAATATGCTTAATGTAAAAATGTGTTACCCATTTCAATCACTTGAGCTACAGGTTTTTTTTTTTTTTTTTTTTTTAAAAGGGCTACTTATAGTGACAATAGTAGAAGGGTTTATTGCTACTGTAAAACAAACACTGGTAACTGTACATTGAGGCTAGCATTCCAGCAGCTGTAGAATAAATTAGGCACATACGCATGCATGGGCTTAAGAAAAAAAAAAAAAAAAAAAAAAAAGCAGGACGTTTGAACACAGTGTAAACACAAGGCACTGCTGGAATATTTGAGCAATTTCTGACAAAGTGAATCTATGGCAGAGCATTGCCACAAAGTCATGTTGGGGAAAATGGCTTGCAGTCTGCTCATCACATACCATCACAGGTTACTCTGATTAAGCATTTGGCGAGAAATACAAGTGAAATTCAGACAAGGAAATTCACACATATGAAATAACACAATCCAGAGGTGTAGGATATATATATTCTGATATGTGTGTGTGTGTGTGTGTGTGTGTGTGTGTGTATATATATATATATATGGGATTTTCAACTATGGATAAACTCCCCATGTAATGCATTTACTAAAGTATGCTGAGAGCAATTTCTAACACCATTGTGCCACCAACAGTATTATTCACCCAAAGAACTTACAGGGCCAGGTACAGTAGCAGTACGGAGAACAAAAACAGATTATATAAATTAGACAGTTGGCATGAATAAATCGTTAGAGTAATGAAGGCAGAGAAGAAATCAGGTTAATTCTGCAATCAAATAAACAGTGGAAAATAAAGGTGACTTGGGGAAATGAGGAAACAAACACGTCAAAGGAAATTAAAATGAAGTTTCTTTTCTATCGTTACATGTCACATGTTCTTTTATTAAAGTTGTGTTAAAAGCTTTTAGGCACTTATACATGATCTAACTACGATACATCACATGTTATGTAATTGTCTCTGTTTGTACTAATTAATTGTATTTTGTACAAACAGCTTAATTTCAGAGGTTATGTTTATACTAAGAATATTCAGAGAAGAACCTATAGTATATGTATTACAGAGGTCCCCAGCTACTGTAAGGTGAAATTATCTTATCTTGTTTAATTAGGTGTCCATAATAGTAGCTAATTAACACAAAATAAGACTCATAATCTGCTATTTATAAATAAAGCTAAAGAGAGTTTAAATTTTAAATTGAAAGCTAATTCCCTAAACATCTAAACAAACACCAAAACCTTTAAAACATCTGCCGACTACGGTATTCATACAGTTCTCTGTTTAACACCCACATTTTGAAATTCTAAATATGATCTACAAGTCTCTTAAGACAATTCTATTGCTAACACACATCTTTCTTATGTGAGGGATTTCTCTTCAAAATGCATACATGATCTGCACTTGACATCTACTGACACATGTTTATTTTAACAAACAGTTCAGTTTTAAGTGCAGTTTGCATTACTTAACTTAATGTTACTCTTGCATAAGATGCCTATAAAACCTCTAAAAGAAAAAGCCCAACTTTGTTGAGTGTGTTTGTGTCTCGGTGAATTCCATTTCTTTTACTTTTATTTTTTGCCGCACAGACAATTATGGATTTAATGCCAACATTAGGCAATTCAGTACATCTCTGTTGCTGAATGGGTTTCAACTTGTGCAAAAGTTGTCAATGAGGCAGAAAGATCACTGAACAGCATTGCAACATGGAGGTTTCTGGACAACACTGAGAGAATGTCACTACTGTATGTGTGCTGCTGTATGTTACTTGGTTGTTAACCATGACAAATGTTTTCGAAAAGCATTAACTATTTTGGTAATTGTGTTGGGGGTATCAGTAATTATGCCTTCGCAAATGAGAACAAATGTAAAAGTTAATTGAGACATAATCCCTTGTGTGAACTATAAAGTATCTATGTAGAGATTACAGATATCAAGTGATTATTGTTTTGTTCCTTCCACTGTAACCACTATGAGGGAGAGAGTGACACGGATGTATTAGGAGATCACACTTTGTATCTTTCTGTGTATGTCTACCTGGAATAACTACACACACATTTAGTTTTTATCACTGGTATACGGGGTGGACCTCCCAGTAATATTTTCATATACAAAAACAATGAAATGAAACAATACTGTTTGTAGATTTCTCCGATAGAAACATGTTGAAATTGAAATTCTGAACAGATGGTAATAGCAGTTATTTGTTGATAATAGCTGGTAATCTATTCTGAAAAGTCGCTTTTGATACATTAAGATAATATTCTCAGGAGCTAAATGGAAGGTAAATGATACATTACAGTAAATACCCAATATCTCCCAGTGCTCATATGCAGAACATTATGCAGCGCTAACTTCGTTTATGGTACATGTGGGGGAGTCGCCTGAAATCCGATAGATGTACTGTATGTATCAAATTTGTCTCTTGTAACTAATTAAATTATGTAACCAGATTTATTTTTATTTCTTTGACCCACGTTAATATACTGAGTAGAAAAAAAATGGTGCTATATGTTTTCTGCTCTACATTATTTAATGTATGCTGATGATAAAACAGAAGCTATTCCATGCAATCCAAGTGAAGAAAAAAGAAGAAATGAAAGAAAGAAGGTAGTTAGATGTTCCTATACAGACTGTTAGGTCAGGGCCCAGTTGACAGTGTTAAATATGATATTAGTCTTTGCATTGTCTGTTGCACCCACATCAGAATTTGGCTTGAAGTCTACTTCTTTCACATCCCAGTTATAAAAACTTCAATCAATTTTTAATTTTTTTTTATTTTTTTATTCTTAAATATTAGGTTGTCCATATTTAAAGGCTCTACTGTATATGCTAATTTGTTTTTATATTTCAATACAAGTCACTGGGAAAATAGTGAACTTCTGAAAAATGGGCTCAAAAAAAGCACACCGAGTGATTATAAACATTAAAAAGGCACCGTCAAAGGATCATAACATCATCTCCATGCTCCTAGCGCTTGTAACCAAGTAGCTTGTTTCACGAGCACAACAAAAAACAAGTAAAGAAGATGAGATAGAGCTATAGCAAGAGATTGTGAAGAAAGGGAAAGATAAGACAGCTAGAGGGGATGCTGAGGAGAGACAGAGGAGAAGGAGATGAACAGAGCAGATCTGATAGGGAAAAAAGTGGGAAGCAGGAGAAAGATAAGAGTCTAAGAAAAAAACAAAGCAGGAAAGGGGGAGCACTGTATGGGTTGTGTTTTTAAATGTAGACAGTCGCAGGCTATCCATTCATCCACTGAAAAATACTTCAGGAGCATTATTATTACATAAAAGGTTGCTGGTTCCTGATATGGTTTCTGAACACAGTTTCCTCCCTCAACCCTCACACTTTCTCCATCTTGCTTTTAGTTTAATCTTTAATAGTGAGCTCTCTCAGCATCTGGTGGTTAAAACAAACATCTTTATAAAAATAAAACAAAAACACGAAATGACATACTAAATCCAGACTGTGGGTTTATTGAATTTGTCAATTACACAATGATCACTGGTCTTTGTAGACCATTCATAACTGAACCTTGTATTTATTTAATGGAAAGCCTTGAGGTATAGGGAGGTAATCATCGATCTGTACACTTTCTAAGGATGGCAATCTTTCTGCGTGATAGGCGGTATTAGACTCTGATATGAATTTGCTCTTCCTTCCTATCCTTGATTAATTTGATTATTGTTTCACATATTGCTTTAGGGTACAATACAGTACAACATGTAATGGCAATATCATGGTTTAATACAATATAGCTGTTTTGTAGGTAGAAGATCAGGGGGCAGCTGTTGAACTCTATAATCAAATGCCATATCCCTATGCTTCTAATACAGAAAACTCCAACTGAAGTGAACTCCAACAAAGATATACAAAAATGTACCATAGTTGACAAGAAAAGTTTCTATTATCATATGAACGAATGCAGTATGAAAACCAAGACACATGCTTACATGTTTAAAATCCTGCATTGTGGCTTGTAATTATATCAGATAAAGTGGTTGGTATGTTGCAGGTGCAAGTCAACTGGAAAGAAACTAACACCTCAATAAGATGATCTGCACCTGAAAGTCCACTATTATTTTGGTAATAACACTTTACTCAAACTAATTTACAAAGGCCTTGATAAACATTCAGTTAAAAGTGGTTTCCTGAGGTTGAGGTCGGGTAATAAAAATACTAGTACTAGTAGAGTAGGGGACGATAAAAAACTGATCAAATTAGAGTGAAATCACTTTCAATTCATACTTGACCTAGGCTGGAATTGAAGCCAGTGGCCCAGAGGTAAAGACTTTCACAGCTGGGTCTGCCAGGAATACAGCATTGAATTTATTGTAAACATTTCCAAGGGAGATGATACACCCATTCAGGCTGACCTATTTAGTTAGAATTATGTCATAGTATGTTTCTCATAATCTTAACTGTGTGAACCAAGCTTGAAGGTGACCCTCCTAGCCTACAACAACATAATCATTCCTTTTATTAATTTTAGCACTATAATGACTTCATTGTGTAGGTGACATTGCTTTTTATGTGTATTAATAGCAAAATTGCTACATCAGTAATGGAGCAGAAGGAGGTTGTAGCCCTTATATTCAAACATTCAAGTACCGTGCATCACACATTTAACATATTACAATATTTAATTCCCATCTGATATCTTAATGCTGGGGAACACCATTTTAATTTATTTTTTTTATTTGTATTAAATAATTGTAAAATAAAAATTAATGTGTTTTTTGAATTTGTGTTAATCTACAGCCCTAAAAAGTCTCATGAGACAAGTAATGACATGTCATATGAGGCTGTGTGGTCCAGTGGTTAAAGAAACAGGCTTGTAACCAGAAAGTCCCTGGTTCAAATCCTAGCTCGGCCAATGACCTCAGCAAATCACTTAGCCTCCTTGTGCTCCATCTTTCAGGCAACTGATGCATAGTTCACACACCCTTTTGGCACCATATAAACATTGTGAAACCCAGCACAGGTGGTACCAGTACATAACAGAGACTCTTAAATGGAAAGCCAACTCAAACAACTGGCAGTCCCCCAATCCAATCTGGTTTTAGACCAGGCCATTGGACAATAGCATCAGTGATTAAAGTGGTTGATGATATTTCAAGTGACTTGGATAGTAAGCATTTGGCGATCTTTATTGAACTGTCCAAGGCTTTCAATACTGTGGACCACAAATTATTATGTGATAGGTCGAGAGAATTAGGTTGGTCTGACAAAGTCATTGACTGGTTTTATAGTTATTTAACAGATAGACAACAACAGGTAAAGGGAGGAAGTATTTCTATCTTAAAGATTTTAAAAAAGTGTACCACACGGCTCTATCCTGGATCCAGCACTGTTTTCACTGTATATTGATGATGTGTGTCTGAAATCTGAATGGAGTCCATTGTCATCTATATGCGGATCATATAGTGCTTTATACTACTGGATACTCTGGCACAGACACAATTAAAAAAACTCCAACAGGCTTTCAATATTGTACAACAAATTTTTTTTTTAATTTGATGAAATTAAGTTAATATTTTTTGGACCTAAATTTGACTGAATCCTTCATTCGTTTGCTGGAGAGCCTCTTCAGGTGGTGGGAAGTTATAAATATTTTGGGATCTGGCTGAATCCATTCCTGAAGTCTGATCTGCATATTTCAACTGTCTCAAAGAAAATAGCTGAAAAACTGGCTTTTGTTTTTCGACAATGAAAAAATGTTATGCTTCAAAGTAGAACTCATGTTATAAAGTAGATGCATTTTTCCTTTGTTTGATTATGTTGATACTTTATTTTTACATGCCTATGCTAAGGAATAAAAAAAAAAAAATGGGATCGACTAATGAAGAAAGCAGCCAGATCTGTATTAGAATGCCACCGTCAAACCCATCACTGCCACTTACTGCCTTCTCTGAATTGGGTACTTTTTGTGTTAAATTGTAATAGGTTTGTTGCCAGGTTACCTAGGTTTGTTGCTACAGATAAATATATTTAAGTATAGTTTACAATCTAGTCTTGCACTTATTTATCAAGTGCCTTGGAGAAGGTCGTAGGCTGGCCGATCAGCATTTAACTACAGTGCCCCCTATGGCATGGAATAGTCTGAACAAGAGTATTCGGGATATGATGGATAACAGAAATGTATCAGCTAAACAAAGAACAATGACTAAGATTATATTTATTTCAATGAATAGGTTCTAAGAATTATCGAAGTGTAAATGTTTCTGATCCCAGATTGAATGTATGATGTGATTGTCTTTAAGAGTGATGTTATCTTTAAGGGATGTGAAATTAATGCTGTCTGTTTCTAGTCATCTTGCCAGGATACTTGTAGAAGAGGCCTTGGTCTCAATGAGTTTTTGACTGGTTAAAGAATGAATAAATAAATATGATGATGTGCCAGGGAGGCCACAAATAGGCTGATTCTAGCAGAGTCTAATGTTAGCATGAAGTAAATAACTGCTATTCTCATGTAATAAAAATCTAATTTAATCTACATTCACTCCTTGTATTTTGCTTCATGAAAAGTAAAAACTACATCAAAAGACAATATGGTTTTAAAAAATGAGTTTCACAAGTATGAGCAGAGGATCAAAGAAAGCTATCAAGGTAGTTCCTTTTTTCTCATTCTCAGTGTGAACCAACCCATTGTAGGTCTCTGCAGCTAATTGCAATTGCTTATTTAGGTGTAAAATGAATTCAAACAGCACCCAACTGAGTTTTAAAGGAAAGGACATGGAAAATCAATGCAAACAATGACAATGTAAATGCACCAATAATCATCATCATATTTATTTAACCCTTTCCCTCCTTGTTTTTAGCATTTCAGCCTATTGAATTTAATGCAATGGCAAGGACTGGATGTGAACAGATATCTTCAGTTAAAAAAAGAACTTATCAATCAACTAAAGTGACTCTCAGAGAGGTACGTATGTGTCTTAGGTTGATGTCTGTAGTTTTAACTCATCAGCCACTAGGTGGAGATCCATTCAATTTCCCCCCTGCTTACTTAAAGCTCGTCCTCAAGCGTAAATACAAGTGAGTGTCCACTAGCCTCAGCTCAGAGATCATCCCCACAAGCACTTGGGGATCCAAGCAACATTAAAGAGAATCACATGTCTTACAAACCAGCATTCATGATACAGCTTGCAATACAAAGAACACAGACATTAAATTAGCCGTTTCAACCATATGGTATTCTTTCCCAAGGGCTCCACTGTAATGACTTGGAATCTCATCCCATGGAATTATGTGGAGAGGTAAGAGCACAATCTGTGAAACTCACAGTTCAAAGACAAACATCTTACCATTCAACTAAAAAATAAGCTTTCGTCAAGAGGTAAGTTCAGTATTATCAACTCACCAGATGTTAGGAGGAGATCTATTACAACATATTGGACACTGAAGCATTAGGCAGGTGCAAAAAGACCCAATGTGAGGTTTATTAGCCATCATTGTAGGTAAAGTGTTAAACCAAACGTTATATTGTAACTATATATGCCCCTTTTAGTATCAAACAAGAAATTATTTAAGCTAACACAATTCATGTCTTAATTTCAAGAACTGAAGAAATATTAAAATTGAGGTGGACATAGAGAACAACTAAAATCCTTCATGAAATTGAAAATTGGCTGTAAATGCTCAGATCCACAGTTTTTTTTGTTTGTTGTTCCTCACACAAATTAGCTGATAATTTCCAACTGGTGACAAGCTGAGCTTTGCTTCGTCATGTCAACTCCAGGGAAGGGATACGGTACTTCTGAATTCCTTTCATGTCAGTGTCTAGAATAAAAATGTTCTGGGGCACTGCAGCTTCAGGTCTTTTTAAAGAAAATACATCTAGAAAACAACTGGTATTATTTTAGCTTTTAAAAAAATATCTGAAAGGTCATCCTTTAAACAACAAACACTATCCATTGGGGATGCAGCACTGAACAAAGAAAAAAGTTTTTTCCCTTTGTGAATTTAGTTTTTAGTTGAGACTTGGGTAACACTTTACATAACTGTCTTATTACTTTGTATTTACACCGTTGTTACATGTGTATGTAGACATAATTACAATGTTATTATGCATACTTACAATGTACTTAATACACACATTTTTGCATGATATAACCCTAATCCTAACTCTGTCCCTAACCTTAACCCAAACTAAACCTCCCTAACCATATTCATGACACAACCAGAGTTGGGGGAACTCATTACTTAAGTAACGCTCTACTTTATTAATATTACTTTTGTCAACAATGAGGTAATAACAAATTCAGTTTTTAATGGGAGTAATTAGTTACTTTCCACAAAAAAGTCGACTTGTTACCTTTCCTCTGTTGTACACTTAGTGGTCTTTTCTTTAACCCAGGAGTGCGTGCCTGACTCTACGTACCACTTATTTATGTTTACTTGCTGGCTTGCTTGCTTACAGTGGTGGCCACATTTAATACATCACCCCATTATTTTTATGTTTACTGCTTTATCACCACACAGTTTGTCTTTCTATAGACCTTTTTTTATTTACTATTCATGGTTCTAACTTTTATTCTCTTCATACTGCAAAATCATTGAGTCAGGAAATACAGTACATTATGTTTATGCCAAAAAATTTATGTATTTATACTATAAACATTTTAAAAACCTGTTTGAAACAGTTAATAAATGGATTACCAGGCATATAGTTAAAGTAAATAGTCACAGCAACTGTAGATATTTTTATATAGATATTTATAGTTCCTATAGAAAGTCGACACCCCCTTGAACTTTTTTCACTTGTGTCAGTGCCTCAGAGTTTTATGCATTTAAAAGAAAGAAAAATGTAAGCTCTTTTGAAGAGGCTGATTGAGGTGCAGCTGCAAATACATCAGTAGTCAATGCAGCAGGGGTAAGGACACCTTCACTGAACTCCAAAACACTATCTCAAAAACCAAACACTACTTTGTTATTTTATACCATGTGGCCAGGGGCTTGACGTTGATTCCACCAATCATCACTGGTCACATTCAACAGTTTTCTATTCAAACTTCAATCACTCAGTTAATGAAAACTATCAAATATTCAGACAATTAAACAATGAAAACATTGCATGTGGCTGTGCAAAAATGGCCATCTTGATTCCAGCTTCCTTCACGAAATATAGCCGTCAACCACCAAAACTCACCCACACACGTGCACCCATGTGCAGAGCCTCTGCTTTGTCACAGGAAAACATATTTGGCCTCAGGGTTTCACTGCAAGATGATGGTTTGGGTCACGTTTAGACATTTGAGGAAGTAGTTTTTTTTTATATGAATTTTAAACCACAGGTTACATATGCATGGTTTTCAAATCATGGTGATTCACAACAGGTCAAAATATTTAGTTTACCAAAATTTTAGCAAAAAGTGCTCAGTTTTATAAATTATCCTGTAGAGGCAAAACGGTACAATACATAGGAAAATTTCTGCCACTCCCTTCACAGCAAACATAGTCGAGTTAACACTACAGAAGTGTATTAGTCTTCAGGCTGATTCAATTGTCGTCTTTTTTTTGGATTCAGCCAGAAAAAAAAAACCTAAGTTGTTGTGTAACTAGTTCAGAACACTCAAAGGCAGGAAGAAAAATGAGGAACTAATTTGGAGTAAAAAGTGCCAATAAATTATTTACTTTGTGAACATACTGTTTCAAAGAATTAAATAATATATTCTATATCAAGGATATCTTTCAGCTGAACTTTTTCACTTGAAAAAAGTGAACAGTCACGTGTTATACGGAGTCACTCTAAAATGACTATAGGATTATTTTTCCCCACTTATCTATACATCATACTCCACACAAATAAGGGGGAAAAAAGTTTATTAAGACAAATATGGTAGATTAAAAATACAATCGGATAAGTCTTCCCCCCACTGAGTTAATATCTGGTGGAAGCACCTTTGGCAGCAATTACAGTTGTGAGTCTGTTGGGATAGGTCTCTACCAACTTTGCACACCTAGATTTGACAATATTTGACCATTCTTTGCAAAACTGTTCAAGCACTGTCAAGTTCCTTGGGGAGTGTCGATGGACAACAATCTTCAAGTCATGCCACAAATTTGATTGTATTTAGGTCGGGGCTCTGACTGGGCCACTCAAGGGCTTTTACCTTTTTGTTCCTTAGCCACTGCAGTGTAGCTTTGGCTATGTGCTTTGGGTCATTGTCATGCTGAATGGTGAACTTCCATCCCAATTTCAGCTTTCTTGCAGATGGTTTTCCTCAAGGACTTCTGTGTACTTTGCTCCATTCATTTTCCCTTCTATCCTGACAAGTACCCCAGTCCCTGACAATGAGAAACATCTCCATAACAATGCTGCCACCACCATGCTTCACAGTAGGGATGGTGTTCTTTAGGTGATGCACTGTGTTGGGTTTGCGCCAAACATAACACTTTGTATTTTGGCCAAAATATTCCATTTTAGTTTCATCAGACCACAAAACTTTGCCATATGGCTACAGAATCTCCTGAGTTTTTTTTTTTTTGCTTTTTTTTTTTTTGCACACTTCAAACTGGATTCAAGGTGGGCTATCTTGAGTAATGGCTTTCTTCTTGTCACCCTACCATACAGGCCAGATTTAAGGAGTGCATGGGATATTCTTGTCACATGCACACTTGACCAGCCTTGGCCATAAAGGCCTGTAGCTCTTGCAAAGTTGCCATTGACATCTTAGTAGCCTCTTTGATCAGTCTCCTCCTTGCTCGGTCACCCAGTTTGCAGGGACTGCCTGATCTAGGCAGGGTCATGGTGGTGACTTACACCTTCCACGTCTTATTAATCGTCTTGACCATGCTCCAAGGGATATTCAAGGCCTTTGATGTGTCATCCCGGAATTCTTTTGAAAGCACCTTGGTGCTTAAGGCGATTGGTTACATCTGAGCTAATTTAGGAATGCTATAACAATGGAGGTGGACAATTATCCAACTAAGCTATTTAAATTTTTTTTAATTAATTTTCTACAAATTTCTAGAATATTTTTTACTTGGAAGTTGTGTGGTAGGATGTGTAGATAAATGAAAAAAAAAAATGAAAGCATTTTAATTCCAGGATATAAGGCAACAAAATGTAAAAATGTTGAAATGGGGTGTAGACTTTCTATAGGCATTGTGTGTGTGTATATATAATATATATATATATACACATATATTTTTTTTGAAAGGTCATTCACTGTATAGTTATCTAAGGGGTTCCCAAGCTTTCCAGTAGAGGTACAGCTGTTTTCATTTTGTTCAGGGTCATTTCTCATATTTCAGAATCCATCCTTACTGTACTCGGTTATACACTGTCTGACTGACTGTATGGGGAAGAAAATATGTCAAGAACTTCTACTAAAACCACACATTGGCCCACATTCTCTCTCTCTCTGTATATATATATATAAAAAAAATTAAAAAAAAAAAAATTGCCTAGTTTGTTCTCCTTACAATCCCAGCTTTTTTCATTGTATAATAGTACATATTGTTAGCGAAGGCACAAGCAGATATCAATGTTGCACTCGAAATAACTCCACACACCCAAAAGCATTATTACTTTTAATTGATTCACCGGTCTGGGGAACATTGCTTTGTCAGGGTTCATTGAGAGAGAACATTTTTGTTTGAAACCATCTCACGGCCCACAAGGATCCCAGGCCTCCAGTTTGGTAACCCCCGATGTAATATATAACCATGCAGAGGATAACCTTTTAAAATATGTATTTATTTATTCCATCTCCATAGAGAATGCAGTTATACAAAGAGGTATTTTAATTATATTTTAGTCACTGAAAAAAAACACCATATTAAATAAGACATCAATACAAAATGAATAACAAATTGTAAAGCGTTTAAAAACTACCCTGTAAAACAATACTCTATACCTTTCTGTTCAAGAACCTAAATATGCGCAACAATGTTTTGTTCTCATCTTAAAATAGATCTCAGCTTTGAGAAAGAAACAAAACAATATTATCTCCCTAAGATAATTATCTTGCCTCATTCGAAAACAAGTACAACAACAAAATAGGAAACAAGAAATTAAAATAATAAATCAAGTGTTATCTGCCAGGGGGCAAAATTAATATGCTGTTAAAATTGAATTAGAGAATTTTTTAAAAAGTTTTGGGGGATGGGGGTGCATGGGGCTTCGTAATAAAGGGTTATGAAAAGCCAATTTATATGGCTGGTTTTACATGCTCTTTTTATCCTTTTGGGCTATCTATGGTAACACTACATTGATCAAGATTTTTGATAATTGGGGAAGGTGAAACCAGATGAAAACTGCATGGTGGATATGTACAATGCATCTAGTCTTTAACTTTATTACAAATAAGTAATGTAATTTAAGTTATTTTTTTTTTTTTACTAACAAGAAATTTCTCCTTATAGACATTTAGGAGTTTTTTTTTTTTTTTTTTTTTTTTTTTTTTTTTAAAGGAGACTTTGGAAAATTGGAAATGATAAATTGAAACCCCTATTAGAGAGAGTTGGGGATATGTTATAAACGTCACGATAAAAATCTGAACATTGTCAAATCTTAAGATATACTGGTAATGTCAACATTTACCAAGCAAAGCAGTAAATTTCCGAATATACCTGTTTACTTCAGACATTCACAGTATATCTCAAGAATAACCAAGTGCCTTTGGCTAATGACCAAATTTCTTTCTTTCACACATTGTAAAGCTTTAGGAGTCCTGTGTAACTCAAAGTGCCACAATAGTCTACCATGCTGCAATAAGGAAATAAATATATCTATTCACAGCCTGTGGTTGTGGGGTTTTGCGTCATAACCAAAGTGTGAATGATTTAATTTGCATGTTCTTTTTCATCAAACTACTACATATTTGGAGTACAATATCCTTCAACACCACTGTAAATTGTTTTATTTGCAAATTTACCAGAATGTTGGTTGTTACATAAGTGGATCACAATATTGTTCAGTACCATGATGAACTAGTTTAAATTGTTCAATTGTGCATTATTGTAAGCTCATTGATTATTTTGTTAAAGTTAAATGTGTATGCAGAAATAAATGTATTATTCAACATTAATGTTTTTGTTAATTACATATTCATATACAGAAATGCATATATTGTTCGACATCAATGTTTTGTTAATGGAAAATGTGTCCTGTCACAAGAAACATCCATAAGATGTTTCTTCTGCTTTAAGTGGCAAATTAGCACTTGCAGTCACTTCAGTAATAAAGATGTTTCTAATACACCCCTCTGCTTTCCAATCCTTTTCAGGGAATTACTTTTGAAACTGTAGGTGAAGGCTTTCCAAGTGGCTGGTGATAATGGATTGTAAGTCACTGTGACGGAAATATAATGAGTTCTGGTTGGAAAGCTCCCTCCCGACCTGTGAGGGCACGAAGTCGTGAAAAGGAAAGTCTTTGGACAGGCTGGCCAGACAGTTAATTTCCAGGATCGGGAAGTCAGTCAGCCTGGAAGGTGGCGAGACTCCATTGCATGAACGTATTGACCTGGAGGGTAAGCGAGGTAGCAGCTGCAAGCAATAAAAGCAGCTGCAATCGTTTACCAAGGGGTTGCATGATAACATAAAGGGGCGGGACAATTGCTAATCTTTTCCATCGCTTGGGTTTGTAGTTATAAACTGGAAGGACCATGTGAGACGCAGAGAAAATCATACTTAAAATATTTGTGAGTTTTTTGTTTGTTTGTGTCCGTTTAAGTAACTGTCTGTTTTTATATCACTAGACGGCTAAGCACGTATCCGGAGCTGTCACCTTGGGCCAGCACTAAATCGAATCAACACTGCACTTAGCTCACTGTTTAAAATTGTTATCACCGACATCGATTTTGTCAATGAGAGTAAGGGCAGATGTATCTCGTCCTTGGAGTGACATGTTAAGAATATTCAAGCGATCAAAAATATCTGCCAGGTAAGCTAGCAAAGCAAGCCATTTAGCATCTACACGCTTTTCAGCCAACAAATGTTTGAGCACCTGTGACCAGGATGACTGGTGGTGATGGCAGGCCAGGAAATGAATCAACAACACACAAGGGAATCAGCTTTTATGGTAGCAAAATATTATTACTATGGTGAAGAAAGAACATGGACAGACAATGGGTAAGGAGGGATAGAAAATAAAAACACAATAAAACAAAACAGCAGAAAAAAACCTAAGTTGGTTGCTAAGTAACTAGTTCAGAATGTTCAGACAAAGGCAGGAAGAGAAAATGAGGACTCATTTGGAGTTAAAAGTGCCAATAATAATAAATGAACATATCCGTTTCTTAAACTAACTAATAATATATATATATATATATATATATTAGTTAAATTAGTATTGTCACGACCCCATTGAAAGGCAACCCACAGTTTGAGAACCGCTGGTCTAGTGGTTCTTTGAAGGGACAGTGGGGACTACAATATCTGTTTTAGAACTCCCTCATCAAGAGATCAGGCCTTCCAAAATGTGAGCCAATTCCAATTAAATATTTGACCTTTTCTGTGTCTTTTCCCTAATGTTTTTTCATCTTAACAAGTGAAAGTTAGAGTATCAGAACAGCCAGATAACGATATAAAGCTCCTTATGACAGAACCATAAATTTCTTTATAGGTGATAAAGTATTTTATTTGCTACCATGGAAGATGCAAATGAGTGTATCTTAGAAAGAACACAGTTTTCTGAAAAAAGTAAGTAGATTCAAATTTCATTTTCTTTGTCTTACAGCCTTTTTTTTTTCAAAATTTGATGCTTCTGTTTTAGGAACTTTAACCCGAGTTCAGGACCTGCTTTACAGCTCTAGTTGCTTGTCATATATATTTGTAATCAGCCATCATTTCTTTGTAGAACTAAGAGCCGTATAGTGATCATAACTTTTTTGAAAAAATATATATACTTAATTATATATATGATATATATATATATCTTCGTATTGCTATATATATATATATTATATATTCGTCATTATATATATATATATATATATATATATATATATATATATATATATATATATATATGTAGTTTGTGCCACTTTCAGGATGCCTCGGGGGGGGAAAGAATAATATTCAGAATAAGCGACTATCCAATTAACACTGGAACCGCCATGGCAGTCATTTTGATGGTTTTCACTTTTAAAAATGTAAATTACTTTGCGTGTGTGAAAGATACGTGTGTAAATGCCCATTCTTGACTTTTCCTAAATACGTGTTTTAAATACCCTGATGGTGTTTGAAAGGCACAAATAGAAAAAAAAGTTATAATCCACTATACCTAGAACTGCCAAGCAGTTGTTTTGACTGCCTTTTACAATACATGTTTTTATTTTGAATATAACCTACAATATTCTATTTTATTTGGATATACAAGCCTGTTATTTCTACTGGGTCTGGCAGCCATAAATTCCTTTGTTTTGTACAAGGGCTGCACCAGGGAAAATATCAGTAGGAGAGATTTCATCTTGAATCTAGCCACAGCGCTTCGACAGAAACATTTAGATCAGAAAACTGCAACGCAGCAGACTGAAACATCTCAACCTGGATTCTGTGTTGCACTAAATGACACGAGAAAAAATGTTACTTTTTGGTTTTTTTTAAATTATGTTTATTTGGAAATGTTTATTTATATGGGAGGGGTGAGCTTTTTTTAATTTCATTTTTTGAAGTAGTGCTCTATATGAGGTAAGTTAGCAAATAAACCCTTGTAAGTTTAATTGTTCATTTAAATATGGCATTTTGGCTGTGTAGATATTTGATATGATGTGCTTGAATAAAACTCGAGTTGATTTCGATTGTCTTTCATTTTAATATTGATGATGTTTAAAATGTACTGTGATAATGACTGCCGGAGGTGGTTTTAGGTACGAGTATAACCACGGTGGTTCTAGTGTTTAAAGAGAGGCAGTTGAGGCAACCTTAGTCACACTTTTTTCTTGATGAAAAAGAATGAAATCACATATCAAATCACAGGAGACTAATGTAATTTACACAAGTCACAGTGTAATCACATACTCACTGCACAGTGCCACGCGACTTGTCTTGCTCAAAAAAACGATTTCCGTTCATTTGAAAATACTGTATCCCAATTAAATAAAGTGAGATCCCAATTAAACGTTGTATCCCATTTAAGCAGAAATCACAATTATCAGTATCCCAGTTGTATAAAGAACATTTGTTTGATCTAGCCTACCTTATATGCATCTGACAAACATTAAGAACCAACGACCAGCTCCTGAACTCAAAGCACTTTACAACCTTTATAACACATTATTGTAACCATTATACATTCATTTAAAAAAATCATTAAGCATGATGTCTCATTTTTCTTGACATCTTATGAGAAGTGTGGCCCAATAGTATTAAAAGAAGACCTTGCGCTTCAGTAGACACCTGGAGATGGATCCAAGAAAGACTACAAAACAATGAGTAAACTGATGGGGCAAATGGGTGCAGGGATTATGTACAAATGCGTATAAAATAAAAACCAGCAAACCAACCCCTAGATGCAGGTTTGCAGCTAATTAACCATCTGATAGCACAGGTACAGTATTAGATAAGTTGCTTGTTGAGATAGTCTTGTATTACAAAGTAGCTGAACAAGGGCAGTTTTTTCAGGATGGATAAATGGCATATTATCTGATCAAAGCACCATTAAGCCTAACCATTGACAGCATGCTCCTTTTAAAGCAATTGATGGAAACACTTGGATAGTGATTGGGAACAGCAGTAACTAAAATCAAAGAAATGATCTTTTCTCAAGAAAAAATAAAATAAAATCAACTACCAGTAGCCTCTTGCGTTCCACTATTCCTTTTCATCCTGTGGAAAGTATAGATTTTTTTTCTTCAGGCCTAGATGAGATGATTTCTCTATAAGGGCTGTCTCTAACAGATGTACTGCCTGGAGCTTATGATGTTTCACAGTTTCTTTCTTAATATTCTGGTGATGAATTCTGAAGCTCTGAAGAGTTGCAGCTTCTCTTGATTAGCAGGTGTGATGGGGGCAAAATGTCAGAATAGACACTGTGACCTTGAGGGGTAATGCGGTCATTCTCCAATCCTGTGGTTGTTCACTCGTCTTTTTCCCGGTCTCCAATATTCTTCTGTTAGGCTCTGTTGTTTTAGAAACACCCAAGAGACACAATAACAACAACATGGTCTGCTCTCTCTCTGCACGCCAAGTGACCAGACCACCTCCAGCCAGAAATCTCTTGCTATTCCACACAGTCCCCTTATCAATCCATCACAGCTACTCAGTTATGCTTGTGACCCTACCCGGGTTTAATAGCAGCACAACCTGAAACACCTGTGTTTTCGTCCGTCCCAAGATGGCCACCTCAACCAGACCCTATGCTTAAGGCATGCTCTAGCTTAGTGAGGTCACGCAAAGAGGTCCCTTTAGTGCCTCCACCTCTCGTAAGGCCAAATTTCAGTACTTTTACAAGCCATCACCCTGCCAACCTTGTTTTTTCATGTTTAGACAACACTTAATTATATATGTATTCAATAGCCTGGTTATTGTTAAGAATGTAAAGAACTGTAAATTGAAATGTGCTCCCTGAAAAAGAACTGTACTTTATCAGCAGGATGCTCGTGTCAGATTTAGGAAGTATATCTCAACCTTGAATCATACCTAATTATCATTACCATTTTGCCTATGGAAAAGTTGTGTAATAAATCACTGCAAAAGCAAACCTTCAAAGCCTTTCATTTTTAATGCAGGGGTCTCCAATCCTGGTCCTGGAGGGCCAGTGTCCCTCCTGGTTTTTGTTCCAACTATCTTAATTACTTAATTGGACAGATTAAGTAATTTAAGATATGGTCAAAATAAAAACCAGGAGGTGACACCAAACCTCCAGGGTCAGGATTGGAGTTGTTATATTATTCAATCCACTATGTAGGGTGGTTGTTTAGTGTGAGAGTTCTATCTATCATTTAGGATAGGTGAAATTTGAGAGCATGTTGCTTCTTTAACTTCTAAGAATCTATTAGTGCAAAGACAGCTGTTTATTTATGATGCATGCCAAAGCAATTATCCATTTCAATCTGCTCAGATGTTTCAATGATTATTTGTACATTCATAAATCAGTCTAGAGTACTGTCCTGGCCTCTGAGTTGCAGGAAGCTTCCAACGATCCTATAATGCAGTCTGAAAATCAGCACATATGATTAAGACAGTGGTTGATGGTGCTTTTGACTATATATACTGCTCCAAAAGATCGGTTCAAACAGAAGACCGATGTAAAATTTCAATGTGAATAATAATTTTACTGCTTTTATTATTTTACACATTTATTAATTTGTTTACTAACAATTAGTAAAAACAGTACCTTTTAGCTGCAATTGATTTACAGCCTATGACCTTTGCATAAGGTTCTTGTATTGAACAGAGTGGTTAAAAACCCTTTGTCTTGAGCCACAACGATCAGTAGCTTTTGACGAGTCCATTAGATGTTCGTTTTATACACACACTGCCTTGCGTGGACCAGGAGACAGCGTGAACCTCTACAACAGGAAGGGTTTCTAATCAAATCCCCTTTTAAACCATCCTCGGTCATTTTACTATTGACAGATAGAACACCAGAGAGGTGGGGGGGGGTTGTTAATGTTTCTACACCCTTGTTAATTTCAAGTCTGTTGTAATTCATGACATGCCAGTAAACTATCTTTCACTCAAGATGTGGGCTGACTTACTGTACATAATACAAACATCTTAATAAGCATATGAAACCTCTACTATTCAAAAAGATGTCTGAATAGCAATACAGTTAGTCCTTTAATGTTATCCCTTCAAATTAGACTGAATTTAAGGCTTTCGTGACAACCAAGCAATAATGTAATGTTTCAGAGATGACACGTCTTGTTTTTGGGGATTTCCAATTTTCCTATGAATGGAGACTTTAAATGAATCATGGAATTGTTAATGCAATAAACAATAATTATATTGTGGATGAACACAACAGATTTCAGGAATTTTCCATGGCCCTTGGGTCTATGGATCTTAATTCAATTAAGCATTTTTGGGATGAACTTGAACAATGCATTCATCAAATCCTATTCCTATATTATTAACTGAATAGATTACTATCCCTAGAGATGCTGACTCTGCCCATATATCATCCATTGGCCCATCTTTCCATTCTGTCAGTGACATCACTCCGTGAAAGCTACTTGAACCTTATTCCTTGCTGAGGAACTCTCCCACTCTCTTCCAGGTCCTGACTGAGCCACCCACTACTACTTATTACCCACAGTAACTTTCTCTCTCACTTCTGAACTGAACAACCACCCATCACTGCTTTGCTTCAGTAATCAGACAAGCCCTTAACCTATAGTTTGTATGGCTGCAGGCCATTCATATTCGTATATATTCACCTATTAAAACATGCACAGCAATTTCCATCATGACAACTTTCAGAGTTGCCTAGCTTCTTATTCATTCTTTGATACCCTGTCACATGTTCTAAGTTTTCCCCAAAGTCACAAATCAAGGCTACAATGCAAGAAACATTGGACAGGGGATAAACGATTAAACAGTATTGAATCCCTTGAAATTTACAGGAAATCGCAGAGCAATTGAATCAAAGCCCACAGATATCCCTCAGTCTCAATTTAAATAATTCCCATTCCCATGTAACAGTTGTGAATGCATGGGAGGGAATAGCGATTGTTGCACAGCTGCCCTGCAACCCCCAAGCAAGTCATTAATGCAGCTTTCAGTAACAAATTGCTTTAATTCCCTTCTTTTCTACGAGCCCTTTATTTGGGAGGAAAACTGGCTTTTTTGGATGAGGGTGGATGTAACAAGATTAGCTCTTCTGTAATGGAAATGTTTCCTCAGGGCAGTGTGGTTCAAGTGGAAGGCCACTGGGGAGGAGAGATATGAACAATCAAACTCACAGGGACAGCTTGCACAATCATCTCCCTGTTCTACCGACCCAGTGGGGAGAGCTGTTATTGTGGGAAAACCTTATACATATGAAACATACAAAATAGCTTGCATCTTAAAGTAGATGGCTGTATAACATCAATATCAGAATATGCATATCCAGATGCTGAGCATGTGGATGGTGGAGAACTTGAAAAAGATATGTTTTTCTTCTTCTCCTTAATATTAACTTCACTCAAAACACTAGGAAGTGAACTATCAGGAAACAATTCAAGTCAGGGGACATAGATGAAAAATAGAATGTATTGATGTATTTACCTTGACTGTCTCTTTACCTTCTTATGCTACTTACACCCAACCCCCACCCCCATTGGTTGATCTAGTATTTATTAAATGCATATGGATCAAAAATGAAATAAAAAGGCAATTACAATTGAACATCTGGCTCAGTCATGTCAAAACACCTTTTTCTAGCAAGAATCTTTACAGAAAAAGGCTTCAGAAGTAAATAAAATGCTGAACAGAGTGTTCTGGTCTGCTTTTTGAGAAAAGTTTCATGGACCTCTAAACTGGTGTGCAAAGCCAACACAGGCTTTACAGGAAAATAAATCTGTAGTTAAGGAAAAACAGAATGATTGTAAAAAAAAAAGACCAGTAAAAAAGACCCTGTTATAAAATTCCATTTAAGGCTTAGAAAATGTAACTGACACAATCTTGCAGTTGAAGGCCATGTACATGAAGTGATTGCATCGTCTGCCACAGTTTCTATATAATGCGGTCTTTATGTTCTTTAACAATTCAGGGCAACGGTACTGTGGAGCTAATGGAGAGTTTTAGGGATAATTAAGGTGAGTGGGAGGCAGTGAAGGAGAGGTGGGAATTGAGTGCTTTCATACTAATTAAGGGTATGGTTTCCATTACACGTTCTGCTTTCTACATTAACCACAATTCAAGCTGTATTTCTTCACCATCCCAAATGTGCAGCTCAAATACATTGGTCTTTTATTTTACACTGTTGATCGATTACCTCTTTATTGCCCCATTACGACTTTGACAATAAAATCTTCAGATGTTGACATTATCATTAGGTAATGAACACAATACCGCAGTAAGTCAAGCTAATAGCAGTAAATTGGCCCAATGAGTCAGTGTTCTGAGTGTCTATCACACTTCTGTGGAAATAATTGCTAATAAAATCAGGTAGTACTAGTAAGGTCCACACAGGCTTCTTTCTGCTCCAAAGATGTATATTACTTTCATAAATCTTTTTCTAAGTGTCTGTTTATTAATAATGCAATGATGCCATTTAGTGTCCCAGTAGTGTCAATTACTGACCCAAGCAAAAATAATGCCCAAACAAAAGGATGTAATTAGTTTAATCCTCAATATGTTATCCTGCTCATAAAGGAAGAGGTTGTCTAAATACTATAATGTGCAATAGTAATGCAAAAACAAGCTTGTAGCCCTTGAATATAAGGACTACGTTGGGGTATTTATCTTAGAACATTTTGCATAAGTATAAGGGTGCTTTACCTTACTTAGTTTCAAATTATATATATTTGTATATTTTGTTTTTAAAAAAATGTTCCCTTTAATGTCAAAAACAGAAAATAATGATTATTTTGAAGGTTATCAGTCTGAAAAACCCATAAAAGGAAAAAATAAATAACTGTCCAATGCCTCTGCAGAGTGGTTACATCCGGAATCCATCAGATCTTTGGTTCAGTTTACCATATTGACATATTTAAAAAAAAGTGGTTCTCCAGATCCCACATCCTTTGGTCAAACATAAGCAACACATCAAGCAGCTGCTGGTAGGAGTCATCAAGTCATCTGTCTGTCTGAGCACCAAACCAAAAGGGCCGTTTGTCTCAGTTTCTTTGGAAATGTTTGCCCCTGGCAATGATGACATGGTAAACTACTGCACAGCCTTCTTTTGTGAAATGTGACATTCAGGACTGGTATTTGCAATGGTATGTGCTATGATAAGTGTGAGACTACAAACAGGTCTTTGTTTCCACAGGCTGGAATGGTCAGGGCATTCAGTATTTGTCAACTGTTTGATGTTATTTCATACAGTGCCATCCAACAAGTAGCTATCACTTTTAACTGCTGGCAGAGGCAGGAACTTCGAAAACACTGGTGGTATTTGTGGCCTTTGTGGCAAGACATTTCAATAATGGGTCTAAGTTAGGTAACAAGAATAAATCAACAGTTGAATGAAGAGAGAAAATCCAAAGTAGCACGGCAATGTTGTGTTAGGTGTTTGGCTTGCTGCGACTGGCAAAACTTATTTTTCTTTCTATGCAAAGGAAATTCCGGGTTGTTAAAGCTCAGATTATTAATGCTTTAATATGAACATTGTGGAGTATGCATTTACCAACTGTATGCTACTCATTGCAAATATATTGGTGGAGTTACTGTTTATATTTGTAATAACCATATTGCAATGGAATATTCATACAATTGGTAATCTACTGAGGGATTCAGGAACACTGCACCATATAAAATGTATTAACTACTCTGTAATTACACTATAACACATTAGTATACATGTTTTTGCAGTTACAATGCAACAGTATGCTCAATTACAAGTGTCTTTTGTAATTAAATTGTATTTACATATGTGGTTTCTGATACAAACTTTGCCACCATACATGCAATTATATAGTGATTTAAAGAGTTACACACACGCACAATATATATTGTGAGCAAGTTGCTCATTTTCGGGATTGCAACTGGAGTTATTAGGCAGAAGACAGCAGTTGAAGTTAAATAGGTGCAGCTTTATATACACTGAAACACAAACTCAATATGTAGGGATAGAAAGAAAATAAAATCCTAGCCCACTGCTCGGGCCCTAGTCTCACTGTTTTGATCCCTACTCTTAGAAGGGAGTTTTGGCTAGCCCCAACCTCACCAAAATTAACACACACGTTCCTTTTTAGCAGTATCTAGCTCTGGTCTTTCCAGGAGTCCTCCTCCTGCAATCCCCTCCACAGCCACCAGGCAATGTTCAGGTAAGTCACTCGTTCTGTTAGCAGCTCCACCGATAGTTTCAGTTCCCATTGTGTAACTATGTTCCTTCTGCTTCTTAATTCCACAGGAGAGGAATAATGCCCCTTCAGGTAAATCCTAGGCCCCCAGGGTAATGTAATCCCAGTGTATATTAAATCACAATGAGGAGACCCAAGACCTTGTTCTCTACTCAAGCCAAGTCCGTTTAGCCACGGGTGCTAATTGACAATAGAAAATAAAATAAAAAGTCTCAAACTAAAACATGTTGTCTCTATTTTTAGCACAGTCCATAAACCATGATTACATCCACCTAGTCCATTTGTCATGGTTTTATAACAGTCCATTATTAGTGGCTTTATAAAACACTGTTACAAGTTTGTTTGCAATTACTGTTCCCTTTAACTCCTGTGGATTGTTTACACAGTACCACGTCCTTGATTGCTGCCATATCTCTTTACTGCTAATTCTCTTTGTCAACACTGAAATCTCTTGTGGCCAACGGTATTTTAAAACAGGGTTTGTTCTGTTGAATCACACATTTATTCAACCATTTTTTGTCTGGTAAAACATTTTAAACTCCTGTTGACTATTACGTTAGAGTTGTGCTCTATAACTATGTCTTAATTATTATCACAACAGTCTGTGGTTGCTGTCTTCACTCACAGCGCCTTTGGTTCAACGCAACAAGAACTTTTCTTCTTTTTCACCATATTCCGAACACACTCCTGTTCAGCATATATATTATAGGGATATATATATATATAATATATAATATAATATCCACCTACCGGGGTTGTCTCGTATATATAGATATATATAATCTCTATATCCTTAATGTAACTAGTAGATTCTGTCTCTGTCTCGTAATCGTAGATTCTTGTCTCTGGTCCGAAGGATTTACCACTGAATTCTATACTAGTGTACAGTATATCAATTTAGTTAGCCTGACACTGGGCTTCTTTACTGCACAGTTCAACCTTTTCTTTCCCCCAGCCTGTTAGAATTAGTGTAGGTTCTAGTTGGTTGCCAAGAGAAGCCATGGTTGCATCTCAGTAATTATTAGGAAGAGGTCAACTGCATCACAAGAGGGTGTAACTAACAATTGCAGAGAGAGCAACGCATCTCTATGGTATTCTGTGTGCCTTTTACTTAAAGCAGGAGTGTCAAACTCAAGGCCAGCGGGCCGAATGTGGCCCTTGGAGTTACTTCCCCCTCCTCAAAGTTCTTTCAACCTATTGGGTTATTACACTTAACAACTCTAAATCCCATCAGCCATCAAAGTAGCAGGAAGCTCAGAGCTAAAGAAACAGAAGATAACGAGAGACAGCCAATAATATCTCTTGCTTGATGCTTAAGCATGTTTTCTGTTAAACACTGTAGCCTACTGTCCGTCAAACGGTAATATAACTCAAAATATCCAAGAAAAGAAAGATCAATATGGAAGGCAGCTTGTTTCAGGAAAGGTGAGCATACAAGTATGTACTTGTAGAGCACAAGGAAAACCCTATTTGCTTGGTATGTAAGGGAAGTATTGTGGCGATGAAATAGTTCAATTTAAGGAGTCACTATGAAACAAAAGAAATATGGTGAATTTGAAGGAAAGCAAAGGCAAGAAAAGCTGGCTGAGTTAAAAAGAATCATTGATTTGCAGCAGAACATGTTTTAAAAAGCAAAAAGTGAAAGTGATGCACCAGTAAAGGCAAGTTACCTTGTGTCAGAGCTAATCACAAAGTTGTCAAATCCCTTTTCTGAGGGTGGGTGCTTTGTAAAAGAATGCATGCTTAAAGTCACAGAAATTGTCTGTCCTGAGAAAAAGCCTGCGTTTTCCAATGTTAGTCTTTCAAGAAATACCGTGGCTGAAAGAGTGGATGAACTGGCTACCGATCTTCAAGAGAGCTCACATAAAAAGCAAGTGATTTCGTAGCCTTTTCTCTTATTGACGAGAGCACAGATATTGCTGATACCGCCGAGTTATCTATTTTTATTCGGGGCGTTGATGCAGACTTCACTATTACCCAATAACTTTTGGATGTTGCAGCTATGCACCTCACTACCACAGCAAACAATACATTTCAACAGCTTGAGAAGTGTGCACGCAAGATGCAGTGGGAGAAATTAATTGGATTGACAGACAGAGTGCCTCCCATGTGTGGTGAAAAAAATTGGCTTTGGTGTGCAAAAAACTACAGGAGGTGAACTGTTCAACAACACTTATGTACCACTGTATTCTACACCAGCAAGCGCTGTGTGGGAAGGTGCTGAGAAATGGGTCGCATAATGGTCACGGTTGTGAAAATGACAAATTTCATCAGGGCCAAATGTTTGAATCACTGGCAATTCCAAAAGTTGCTTGCCGAGCTTAATGCTCAATATGGTGATTTGCCGCACCAAACCGAAGTTCACTGGCTTAGCCACGGTGCAGTACCTGCAAGGTTCTTTGAATTCCATCAAGAAATAGAAATTCATGCACAATAAAGGGAAAGAAATTAGAGAGCTTTCAGATGAGTGTGTTGTGTGATTTGTGATTAATATGCGATATAACCGAACAGCTCAACAATTTAAAAGTGCAAGGCTGTAAACAAGTCATAACTGAAATGTATGACGGTGTTAAGGCACTTCAGCTAAAGTTTCATGTGTGGGGAAAAACACAAGCAGCAAGGAGACCTTTCCCATTTCCTAGCATGCCAAGCTGTATGCGAGTCTATGGCGAATTTCACTTTTCCTGGTGGTGTGTTTGCTGCAAAACTAAACGTGTTCCCTGTGGAATTTGAGCTCTGTTTTTCAGATTTTCGCAAGTAGTAGTTCCAGTTTTTTACAAACCCATTTGGCGTAGATGTGGAAACTGCACCAGAAGACATCCAGATGGAATTTATTAAATTGCAGTGCAATAGTGCACCGATGGCTAAGTTTGATTCTGTCTTGGCTGAGCAGTTTTACCCATTCCTTCCAGCCACATTCCCACAGCTCCGCATTCAGGCTGCACGCCTCATGTCAATTTTTTATCAGCACGTACTTCTGCGAACACCTATTTTCACTGTTGAAGATTTATAAATCCGCTCAAAGATCTCTCCTGAATGATAAGCATCTACACTCTGTGCTAAAGATCTTCTCAGCACAAAACATGAATCCTGATATTGACAAGCTTGACTTATGAAAAAGGTGCCAGATTTCTTAAGTTAGTCAGTAAATGAGTACGCACAGTGCAGCAACTAGGTAAAATAGCTAACATGTATTTTACATATGACTTATTAATTTAAAACGTGCATGTATTAAAAACGGTTAATATAAACATGCATTTTCTATATCCCCTATTAAAATGCACGTGTATATGTAAAAGGTGTGCATTTTGTTGCCCGCGAATCAAACGTTAAATTAAGATATGGCCCTTCCTAAAATTGAGTTTGATACCCGCGATTTAAACGTTGGGATGAAAAGGATAGTAATTTGGGTCTTATTTTCTATAGAAAGCTTGATTAAACTTCACACATTTTCTCTTCCTTCTTAATTTGACACTGCAAGAAACTCCTGAATATTCAATAAAGAGATTGTAATGATCATACTTGAATTAACAATTGGGACTGAGGGTCATTAGGAGCTGTGAGATTTTAGGTTCCAATCCCATTTTAGCCATTTCCTTAGTAAAGTGTACTGTATCCGGGTTGGGGTTCACACTTGATTCTAGAATATGTAAAAACCCTGCTGTATTCATTTGGCGCTATAGCAAATCATTGCTTCATATTGCAATCAGCCTGCAGCTTATTTCTAGTGCTGTTTTCAACTACATTGCATTCTCTCTGACAGAGGCAAGACCAGAGCAGGGGTTATAAGGTGTCAAAACAGGGATAAGAAATGAGGTTAACCCAGTGAATCAGCCTCAATCTGCAGTGCTGCCAAGACTTTGCTTCGCGTGTACTGGAGAGTCAGCCCAGTGGCGTTCTGTGCACATCAGACGCCCCTAATTAAAAAGCTGCCAGGGTGTCGTATCAGCTTCCAACTGAGATAATGTACAATTAACATTAGGCTTCACATCATGCATATGAACCTGGTTGTCAGTTATTAAATTCAGCAGTTGTGGATTTCACTTTAGGTTTTATATCCAAAAGCAGCTATTTTTTTAAGCTACTAGTATGGCTCAACATGTTTATTCATACATCTAGAAGCACCGGGGGTTATAAAGACAATATACTGTTCTTTTGTTACTTTGCACAAAAAATGTAAATTCTGTACAACAAAGAATAGGAAAACACACTTAAGATCTGTAACTACTGAATTAATACATGTAATGTAATCAATAGTTTTAAAATCATAAGCACAGATAGTATAAAAAGAGTGGCAGTAGAGCCACTTTAGAAATCATTCCTTTCAGGAAGGCACTTATTATGGAGGCACTAGCTGAAATGTTTCTGCCTGATTTAGGGATTGATTTTATCAATCAAAACCCTTTTAGATATGCCCCATATGGAGCATTTTACAGCAGTGGACAATCTCCCTGGATTGCATCAATAACCTAGACGTAGTATTCCTGGGTTTATCATGGAAAAGCGGCAGAGTCATTTTATAGCTGGAATTTTAATTAGTATGTGGCTGCAAATGCATATGAATTTCAATGAGTTTTCATACAATTGCATTAGAGTAACATTTGAACAACAAATGTTATTTTGTTTTATGTCATGATTTTTCTAGTCCTGTACATACATTTTAAAAATGGGCACAAAATTCATAACAAATGCAAATGGTGAACAGAAGCGATTGCACAGTAATTAATAGGAATGCATGGGCAACATTTTAAAGTACAATACCAGGGTTTTTACAATGCTTGTCTGTGCTTTTAACTCTTTGCTATTCTTTACAATGATATACCACAGTACATGTTTATAAGGGGGCCAAATTGGGAAAGCAACAAGAATCCGAAGAATAAATTACATAAGTGAGAGTGTAAGGGACATAATGATGAAGCAGCAGTGAGAATAAGGTGCCAGCTTTTAGTGCATATCTGAATCAGTGTGAAGTAACATGTTGGTCACTTCTGTCACAGATATTACTGACCCCTGCAGGGTATCTGGCATTCACTTAACATGTACGTGACATGACCCATGTAATAAGGAACCCCAAAACAGTGTACTGTAGAATACATTTTTTGAATATCAGACTTTACTTACATAATCCAGATATCCTCTGTTTAAATATGGTAATCACAAGGTAAAGCTGTGGGCTTAATATCTTTCATGGAACAGGCCAGCATACATTTTTGATGGACTTATTAATCAGAATGCAGGCTTTTTGCCCAGCAAAAAAAAAAAAAAAAAATCCTAAAATGACAAATGGTGAATATGACTGCGGCTTTTCAAATCTGTTCAGCCCTTTGCTAATAAAGATTCCAAAGGCAATTATCATATTTAAATGCTGGGTGTTGCTCGAGTGCTCTTGAACCTCTCAAGTGACAGAAACCTCCATCTTAACCCTCCTATTATGTTCAGAATTTAGGTACATCTGTTATGTTTTGGGTCCTATTGACTCTGTGCAGTTTCAAACTAGTTTCAACAGCTATGGTCTTTTTTTTAATTGATTAAATGTTTTTATTTCCAAAGATTTTACTCTTAGTCCAGGAGCTGTGATAAAACTTCTTTGACTGACAATCTGGGAGCCCCTCATTTTGGAATGTCTTTACCAGCGAGATGCTGTTGCAATACTGAACAAATTAGGCTATGCCTTTGTAGCCATTTCCAGAAATAATAAAAGTAATAATAAAACAAGTTAGACGTTTGCTTTATTCCTGCACACAAATCTACATAGATCAATGCCATGGGTCACAGTGACCCAAAACATCTTATTTGCATACATCTTATTTTTTTACTATTCTAAAAAAAATAAACATCTCAAAAGGTTCTGTGTTCTATGTATAATTTCTTGACTCCAGCTTAAGAAAACTTGAGGGTTAACTGTCTTGGCTTTTTAAACCCAAGGGTAGCACTCAGTTTGAATGGATTTATACAAATATGACTGTTGGGACATTTTATTTAGATATAAATGAATTTTTGGTCTTGGAATACAACTCACAGAATGGGTTAAAGATTAAGCCAGACAGTAAGTATAAGCCATACTTAGACAGTAAGTTGACAATGATCTTTCTGGTCACTTTGTCCTTGCTAGGACAAGGCTGACCTCCAAGACATTTTTAAATAGGTGTTGGTCTCTCCTTTGATGTCCTGTTCCAACATGAAAGGCATTTGCCATTTAGGGTAGATCATTGTTTTTGTTAAACATCTTTACAAACTAGAAATAAAACTGGTTCTCTTAGGAAATTACAGTTGATTTTATGAGGGTTATAAAAACTGACTACTTCAAAGATAAACTGGGTTAAACCAGATGCTTTGAGGCTAGGGTTAAGACAAGTGGGCAATTAACCAAGTGAGAAGAGATTTGTGTTTTTCCGATTGGTTTAATGAAAATCATGATGTCACAGAGACTGCATTTAAACTGAGAATACTGAAATGTTCTTTGTATTGCTCCGATCCATGCTTGGAAAGAGGATACCTGCAAACTGGTGTCACCATGTAACCTTTAAGACATCTGGTTGTAACTTTGCAACTCAGAACTTTTACCTTCAATAAACTATATTTATCTGGACTTAAAGACAAAGCCTGTGACTTCTCTTCCTTTTTTTTCTTTTATTCCTTAATTTCAGCAATGACAGAGAAAAATATGATGCATTCAGATGACAATGGTATGGAAAGCTTTCACTGGTGCCTACTGCGTAAGAACTACAGTTGAATTTACATTATATCAGGTACTTGCATTGCAATGAAATGAACAGTGTACCATACATTTTACATGTGAATAAGTTATTATTCAGAGCCTCCCTGTGGATCTAATTTGATCGTCTAAGATGCTATTACAGTTAGAGATCCAGATTCTAAACCCCTGCTATTTTCCGAGGGCGTCTGCATAAGGATAAAGACTGCACAACTAAGGGATAATAAAGAATATAGTTCATACATTTTAGATCCTTTACTGCTATGGCAGAGAGCCGAACCAGAGTCTGACACTGACACTTCTTTTCTACACCTTTCTAATCCATTTCTCTCAGAAACATGTTAGCGAAACATATTGGAATCGTAAAAGTTGGCTTCTTGTACTCCTACAGCTCCTAGAGCTCCCAGTCTCCTTGTTTTGCTTTTGTTTAAGAAATCTACTTGTGTCGCCTATGGAGTACAAATTATTTATCACCACGTTAATAAGAGCAGAAACATATTTACCCATAACAAAGTTCAATTTGTTGCATGTTAACCGAGGTTGTCGCAAACACCATTATCACAGATTAGTATGCATTACATATCCAGGAGGAATTTCCAAGGCATGTAGAAGTCCCCACATTATATTACATATTTCCCAAGTGGGTGACAAATTCTGCAAAAATCCAGCCTTTGGCACCTTGCAAATGTATATTAAGGCACTCATGTATTACACCACCCAGGGTCTGATTGACAAATGCATACATGAGCAGCATACACTGAATAAAGAAAAACACTCAATACAGCAGTAGTTACTCTAACAAGGATGTGACTATTCATAGCCACCTGTTTAAATAACACACCAAAGTTCCAAACCTGAAGTATGTACCCAAGAACATCTCAGTATGTCTGCTTGTGAAGCTGCACTGCCCTTAAAGCAACATTAATAAAAAAAAAAAAAAAAAAAAAAAAAAAAAAAAAGTGTTAATTGCACAAACAAAAGAAGTTCACTACAAGTAGGACCACTGTCATATCGGATACAATTTAATCAAGTACAACATATCTTCGCTGAGGATTCTGAAAGGAGTGTCAGGTTGGCTTTGGAGCTCCCATGGGTCCAGAGAGGCAAAACTGGTGCAAAAGAGAACTCTGCTGGCTAGGCACCCAGTGAGTTCAGAATGGACACCTCCAGGGCTGGCCTGTGTACTCCAAAGACCACTAGGTCACTGACAACTTCCTGAATTAAGTGCAATTTCCCATGCTCACATATTACATTTTACCTGCACATGAAGTGTTGTGCAATCCTCGTGGCTAAATACAAATATACATTTTAAACACTTGTGTGCATAATCCATATTATATCCCGTGTACCAGCTACAATACACCGACATTAACTACAGGCAACATACAACACAGAAATACACACAGGGGCAGGGCAGCATTGCCACAATTCCCGAATGGAAATTTATAATTTTTAGAAATTTCACAAACTTGTGTAGCAAAAGTTTTGCTTTCATTGTTGAGGAAAAGTTACAAGAAAGATTATTATTTATATAACAATTGTTTATTTTAGCATTTTTTTTTTTGCAAAGCTTAAAAAATGCTAATTCAAAAGTAACCCTTTGCGGTCCATTTATTTAGTGCTTGTCAGGCACGTCAGGTCCAATTTATTTTCACACGCGCCGTTTATTTTACACACGCTTTTTAATTCCCCCCCCAAGAGTAAAACAGGTTTAAAAGGCACTGAATCGTAAAAGGACACTCAATACCGAGTATCCAGGCAAGGTCTGTGATATTCTTTGAGAGCTGGATGCAGAAGCAGCTACCTCCTTTTTTATGTCTGTGTTCTCTGTGGTGCATGGGGTTATCAGATACGCTCTTTTTTCAACTTCATTTGTCTATCGGTCTCAATCGGCCATTGAAAGGTTTTCTTGGCTTTTTCCAGAGCAAAAAAAAAAAAAAAAGAAAAAAAAACTTAGAGACCTGTGCTTTACGTCTTTTTGATAATGTCAGTCAGGGTCTGACATTGGACTGGAAATGGAATATTGTAATGTCGGACTTGGTCCAACATTGGACCGCAAAGGGTTAAACCAAGTTTTGTATGAAGGGTTTCAGATGGCTGGCCAATATCTTTTGGCATGTTATCGATTCCATTTTACCATGTATTAGAATTAAATTTCCTGTGCCATTAGAGGAAAAACAGCCCCATAGGATATTGCCACCTCCATGCTTGACAGTAGGTATGGTCTTTTCTTTGTATGCCTCAACATACTTTCTCCAAATGTAACTATTATCAGCGTCACCAATAGCTCGATATTTGTTGCATCACCCCACAAAACCTTTGACTAAAACTCGTATCCCTCATTCAAATGCTGTTTTGTAAATTTAAACTTTTGTCCTTGTGACATTTTCCTAAGAGTGGCTTTTTCCTTGGCCTGCGACCATTGAGAACTTCACCATACAATACTCGACTTATGGTTGAAATGGAAACTCCAGTCCCACTTGCAGCTAATGTACTTTGAATATCTTTGGCTGTCAATTTTGGATTGTTATTAACCTTCCTCACAATTCTTTTATTTGTTCTTAGTGAAAGAACCTTCTTTCTTCCAGGCCAAGGGAGTGTTGTGACAGTACAATGAACCTTGTACTTCTTGATAATAGAAACAATAGTTGAAATACTCAAATGCTTGGAAAACTTTGTATATCCTTAGTAATGTTCTTCTTAAAGTCTTCAGATAGCCCTTTACTTTCACCCATATTGATTTGTTGTTAATTGCAGCAATCATCCTATGCCTAACCCTTTTATACTCTCAAAGAATGTTCACCTACAATCCAGCATTTTCTAGAATTAGGTTCTGCATTATAAAAGTTCTAGCACCCTGTAGACATTACTATCATAGCATCAAAGGGTATGAACACTTTTGAATTTGCAAAAAAAAAAAAAAAATTGCTGAAACAAACAATTGTAGTCACTTTCCTCATCCACAAAAGCAAAACTTTTGCTACAAAAGAATTTTCCTAAAATTCTTTGTTTGAGACATTTCTAGAACTGTTAAATTTCCATTGGGGTATGTAAACTTTGTGTGGGTATAATTATATATACACACACACACACACTGTGACAGGGCAGGGAGCCCTATGCAGGGGAAATGTGCGTTTGTGGCAGGGAGAGGGTTAAAAATCTTCCTGCCAAACTGAATTGTTAAGTACTTAATTGTTCGATTATCACCTGCACCTGGCTACCAATGTAAATTAGAGCCAGGTGCAGGGTATTTAAAGGAAGCAACCAGTCTGCTGAGGGCTGCTGTGTGGAGAGCCCACTTGATAGTGTGTTTAAGCAGATGGGGGGGAAAGTTACTTTGTATAGCCTTTTTGTTGAGTATTTGTAAAACTGTTTTGTCGTCAACAGGTAAACAGCTTAGCTGTCCTGTTTTACAGTTTAGGTTCCCGTTTGTTTTAGTTATTGCTCAAGTAGAGCTAGGTGTTTTTTTTTTTTTTAGTTTTATTTATTTTTATTTGTGTTGTAAATAAGTGTGCAAAACGCACTAAGCTGCAATTCCTGTGTGGGTCAATGTCTTTTAAAGGTCAACAATCAGAGTGATTTCGTCAACCAAATGGTTACTATATATATCTATAATATATATAGATCATATATATATTAATATATAGTATAATATATTATATATATATATATATATCGTCAAACACACACACGTGGTAAATGCCCTTCATTTCTAAGTTCTGTAGATCTTAATAAAGATTAAACAGAAAAGGTACAGAAATGGTCCTTTTATTATTTAGAGTAAGAAGGAAGTAAATAAGAAAATAAATCCCTCTATTGGAAGAGGAAGTTATCTCCTCTCTCTCCCTTAGGTTTCCATATCAAGTCTGACTTTGCTATGAAAGGAGAGAGGGGACAAACAGTAGTTTGCTTTGCACCACTCCACACACTTAACACACAATCAAAAGCCAGCTAATGACATGAAGCTTGTGAAGTGCTGTAAAAACCCAGCCTCCCTGCTGTTACTTTTACTTAGTGTTTTTGCTAGGTTTAATGAGAATTCTCTCAAAATAGGCTATTTTACATGATCAAGGTGCACTGTTCAAAATAAAGGAGTGCTGGAGGCAACTGTGTTGCTTTGATGTTACAGAGGGACTGGCAACTGCAGCTTATAAAAGTAGAAGCATGTCTTACAGTATTTTGCTTTGTCTTAAATCTTACTGTTCTGACAACATGATTGCTTTCTATACTTAGGCACGGCAATGTGTGGTGAATTCAAATGTATGTATTTAATACAAGCACAACCTACTATACAAGCAAAAAACAGAATTGAAGTCCACTAAACTCCATTTAGAAACCCAGAAAACCAAAAAAGATAGCACAATGAAAGCAATAAAACTGTTTCTACAAGCAAGTCAATTATTCAATGTCTGGTATACCTCCATTCTCATCTGATGCAATAAACCTTTGTCATGTTTTCATTTTGTTAACTTTTAAAGCAAAAATAAATACAACTTGAAAAGTGTAATGTTTACTCAAATGTTGTTCAGCTAAGTTTCATTTATTTTATGTTTCATTTCAATGTTTTATCATCTACAACTATTGAACACTCAATAGTGCTGAATATAAATACTAAAACTAATTTAATAAAGTCTTACCCAACTTCATTTCGGTTTTATATTGTGGCAACCTCTTAAACCTTCAAGTATTTTAAAAACACACTCAGATCTGTATCAAGGGACTTCAGACGTCACCCCTAGCTTCTGTATTCTAAAACCTCTGTACATCCTTAAGTTGACCAAGTAGGCTAATGTTGCGAGACCATTGATGAACGTAAATTCACATAAGATTTCAACAACAATGACATATCCCTACAAAATTAACAAAGTCATACAACTTTATTAAACATTTCATACCTAATCCAGTTCTCTTTTCTCTCTTGATTTCCATTTCTCTCTTTACCTTCTTGCCTTTTCTTTGGCAAATCATTCAACTTTTCAAAAACGCAATCTTTCACATCTTCTCACACATCTACCCCATTTCTGATAACCCGTCATTAATAGGCTAATAATAATGATGGTCACTATTTAGAGATGGCTGTGCGTTGTTAACAGGGTCACTGGAGAAGACACAATGCTTTCGACAAGTTTTACTTTGGTTATTTAATGTGATGTAAAGGGCACATTGTTAAGAAGATACTTCATTCTAAAATCTGAGGCTTCAATGAGGCTACTCAGAAAGCTCACAATCCAAATCTTTTTCATTCTCTCCCCTGGTCTCACTTAGATTAGTCATCACCCCATACAATATTTTTTTTATAATCTATGGTGAACAATTTATTTCCTGCCAGAGTGCTAAAGTTCTGTGTTGTGCAGTTTGACAGCTCATGCTGGGGCAGCTGGTGTCAATGAGCATGTGTTTCATCTTGAAATATCAACTGAATGAGCCCTTTGAAAAAAATTCAAACAGTGTAAATTTTATTTTTTGCTTTCATTATAATATATATATATATATATATATATATATATATATATATATATATATATATATATATATAGTTTTAATGAAAGCAAAAAGTTATTTGTGAAGGAGCCAACAAAGGTAAAACAGCATGTGTTTCTTTCAATAGATTTCATACATGTTATTATCAGTGTAACAGTTTAAAGCTTGTTTAAACATGGCAACACATAGCTGATTTCTCTTGCATGGTCCCTCCATAGTTTCACAGAGGCAGCCATTCGAGAATATACAATGAATGATCTTAGGTGACCATTAGAACAGAATATTCTGTAAACTCATAGCTGATAGCATAAATAATCCATCTTGCTGAAATAGTAGTAAGGTCTACCAGCAGAATTCACATGCACTGAGACCTTGAGCCAGTTTTATCTGGACATAACTTCTCTGCGTTATCTATTTGTCTAACTGCAGGAAATGTTGATGTTCTGGACCCAGTAAAGAACAAATAATGCCTCTCTAACATGTTCTCTCTACTGTCTCACTGTAATGGAAGACCTTAGGCTTTTCAAGGATTTGCCCAGAGGGCTGTGTTAACTGGTGATGTAATTTCATGGCATGGGCTATTGAGGAAAGTATAAGAGACAGCAAACAAGGGATTGATCTTTCCTTTGGCAAACAGTTCTTTTAGAAAGCACTCGCTTCAGACATTAGAGAAATGATGTATTTTACATAGAAATAACACAGTAGATTATTAGGAAAGCTCACTGTTCGTGTGGGAGTTCAAATCAGTGCAACCTGAAACAATCTGTGATGACTCTTATTGAGATTATTAAGAATCTTGCACTGTGGGGGTCACAACCCCTATAACTCTGTGGGCTGTTGCTGTGTAGTTTGCTGGTGATACTCAAGATTGCAGCAGGCTGCTAGTGAAGCATTGCTGAAGTTTTGCTCAGTAAAAGAGTTTCCTAGTATAATATTGTTCCATGCTAATATTTCAATTTAATATATTTTGACAATCCTTAATATTCCTGATTTTCACAGTTACTTCTCACTTTATTTTGATTGAAAAGAAAAGAAATACTACATTAAAAAAAAAAAAAAAGATTTTCAATGTCTTCAAGAAACTGACTTCTACTGTATCGAGAGATTAACTTAATTGGGAACTGACCACACCCATGAAAATAAACACACACAATTAAAAATAAGATGACCTTCACGTAAACAAGCATGTACAAATGTACATGCAGGATTAATGAGATACAGATTTTACTTTACATCATAACATTTGGAAATCCCTTTGTGGTCAAGCAAATTACAGTACCACCTCAGTTTCTGATTATAAATCATGCCACAAATAGCTGAATATATCATACAATAATCAAAACATAATGCTATGGATTTAACAGGCTCGGGCATAAAGACAACATAATTTGTATCTAGTGCATGGGCCACAGTGTGTTTTATATTGACAACATGCAAAAATGCCATCTTTTGCGATCCACGTTCTTGTTGAGGTAGAAGAAAAAATAGGCAATAGGCATTGAAGACCTAGCCAATAGCCAATTCATTTCTGTGGCGTTCCTGTAGAGATGTTTTCTTCTTTCCAGCTAACAACTGCAGAGCTTTTTATTTTACAGCTGTCAAATTCACTTAAAGGAGCATATGGCACGCACTTAAAAGCTCATTCAATATGCTGGACACAATATACTGCTCAGCAATAAGATGTGTAACTGGAGTGTCGACTGTATACAATGGTATGAATTATATCTACCAAGAAGTGTATAATGTTGGTATGAAACACATAAAAAACTGCTAAACTTGTTCATTCCGATAGGGGGAAAAATATTATTCCTCTAAAATTGCTGACAAATGCAAAGCGCAGAAATCCAGAGTATCCTTTTTGCAGGAATGGGATTTGAGCCCATTGCACTGTGGGGGCTGTAGCTGCTTTAGCTAGCATGCATAAATAAGGGTACTTGAACGACGAGTTGTTAAGAAAGTGCAGACAATCTTTGCAGAAAAACAAGGCCCAATAGTGGAACAGAATGTCAGTTTCATCACAATTAAAAAACAAACTAGATAAATGCACACGTGGCAGCTGTTCAGTGTTAAACAGAGTGAATTTTCCAAATTAGTAAACCCAAACCTAGGCGTTTACACATTTAACTAGCAGAAATATTTTTAAATGTATTATAGTGCTGTCAGAATTCACTTTTGAACTAGTAGTTGTGGATAAAGTAGTTATCCCTTTTACTGTGCAGAGGTTTTTATTTATTTATTTTTTTTTTTTTTATATAGTTGTTGTAAGGTAGCAAATCTACTAGACACTAGCAATGAAAATAACTACCAAAAAGTATAGGTGACAGTTGTATGCTTGCAACTGTACAGCATGTATTGCTCTTCATTCAAAACAGGTGCCAGACAGTCTATACCCACTGAATAAATTACGGTCTATAAATGCTCTTTCCTTACAGTACTGGCTTTTGACAAATATGGATTCTCTCTCCTACTTTGAGCTTCTGTATTTCAACAATGACAACACATTTATTAAATGGTAAACCGCCAAGTCATCCCCATCCTTTGTGAAAATAAGGATAAAATACTAGTCAATTTCAAAACTCTCCTATAATTTATTCCATTCTCTCTGAAAAGTCCATGTCCTACTTTATTTTAGTTCCCATGTGAAGTAATACCATTTTTATTAAAGTTTGCACAAGGAGTAAATGGTGTAACCCTTTACTAAAAGGACTCTTTTGAAGCTACAATATATTGGACATATTACATTCTTAAGGGCTATAACCATACACATTTTACAAATTAGTTTACATATTTTGGAACTAGTTATCAACTTTTTGGTCTAATTTCTGCTACTTTGGTTTAATTTGTTTCTCATATCTTCCAATGCTATGTGGTACGGTATAACAGATACCAAGGGATATGATGCAGTGCATGTCTTTTAAACCCTTCCTCAGGAAAAAGACAATACAAGAAAAGCACAATGGCATGCAAAATTATACACATACACAAAACATGTTGAATACAAAAGTTTTATTATTCAAACAGACATTTAAACGATCGCACTTAAACTGCCTATATTTTAAAACCTTCCATACTGTATTTTTATCATGCCCTATGGGCTCTAATCTGTACTTTGTGTATAATTATATATACACACAGTGCCTTGCAAAAGTATTCAGACCCCTGACCAATTCTCTTATATTACCAATTTACAAATGGTACATCGAAATTTCATTCTGTTCAATATTTTATTTTTAAACACTGAAACTCAGTTATTGTAAGGTGACATTGGTTTTGTTGGGAAATATTTAAAAATAAAAAAAAAACTGAAAAATCTTGCTTGCACAAGTATTCAACCCCTGTGCTGTGGAAGCTCCCAGTTTGCACCGATAAAAGAAATTGCCCTAACAAGGACAATTACCTTACCATTGACCTCCAACTGTGAGCCATTAAAGTTGCTGTCACATTTTCTGGATAAAAACCCCACTGTTGAAGGATCATTGGTAAGGCTGTGAATCTGAAGGAAAATGAAGACCAAAGAGCATTCTACAGAAGTTAGAGATAAAGTAATACAAATACATAGATTAGGGAAAGGGTACAAAATAATATCCAAGTGTTTGGATATCCCAGTGAGCACAGTTGGATCAATAATCAGGAAGTGGAAGCTGCATCATACCACCCAAGCACTGCCAAGAAAAGGCTGTCCCTCAAAAAACTCAGTGCTCAAACAAGAAAGACTTGAAGCCACAGAGAGGCCAACAATCACTTTGAAGGAGCTACAGAGCTCAGTGGCTGGGAGTAGAATAATGGGGTACAAGTCAACCATATCAAGAGCTCTGCATAACACTGGCCTGTATGGGAGGGTGGCAAGAAAGAAGCTGCTACTCAAAGTAGCATCTGAAAGCACGTCTGGAGTTTGCCAGTAAGCATGAATGACCCAGCTGCGATGTGGGAAAAGGTTTTGTGGTCAGATGAGACCAAGAGAGCTTTTTGGCCAAAACTCAAAGTGCTTTGTGTGGCGCAAACCTAACACTACCCATGCCTCAAGACACACCATCCCTACAGTGAAGTATGGTGGTGGCAGCATCATGCTGTGGGGATGCTTCTCATCAGCAGGGACTAGGCATCTTGTTACAATTGAAGGAAGAATGGATGGAGCAAAATACTGCAAGAGAATCTGCTTCAGTCCACTAAAAAACTGAAGCTTGGGAGGAAATTTACCTTTCAGCAGGACAATGATCCCAAGCACAAGGCCAAAGCAACATTGGAGTGGCTCGAACAAAAAGGTGAATGTCCTACAGTGGCCCAGTCAAAGTCCTGATCTCAATCCCATTGAGAATCTGTGGCACTATTTGAAAATTGTGGTCCACAAGAGTCGTCCAACCAACCTGGAGCAAATCTGCCAAGAAGAATGGGCCAAAATCACTCTGTGCAAAGCTGGTACATACTTACCCCAAAAGACTTAAAGCTGTTATTGCAGCGAAAGGTGGATCTGCCAAATAACGTGTGGGGGTTGAATACTTATGGAAGCAAGATTTCAATTTTTTATTTCTTAAATATTTCCCAACATAAAACCAATGTTTTACATTACCTTACAATAATTGATTGAGTTTAAGGGTTTTAAAACATACAAGAGACCTTTCAACACACTTAAACCTAACATGTGGTCAGCCCTTTTACGTATGTCTTGGTGCATTTTCTAAAACCAGTTTATTTCTCATTCATCTTGAACGAAAAGCAACATAAATGATCCTGGTTTCTTCCTCCAAATGGCCACCTTTACCTTCTTTTATCTTTAACTGAAAACCTGGAACCCTAATTAATGTATAATGCAAATAATGACTTGCTCAAGGATCTGCAATCTCAGCTTGTAATTATTGCAAGTGAAATTAAAACGCATGGTACTGGAATGATATTAATGTGCTCCATTTATCTTTTGGAAGCCTATTATATATTGCTTAAACTGAACGATGTGTGTGTTTTATAGAAGCCTGTTCCTAAATAATCACACAGACCTCAATTTAATGATGGTAATTTCTTGTTTATTAATAAGTAGTGTTCTTAATTACTTTTTAATGAAAGAGATGTTATTTATCAGCCTTTGTCACAAGCTGACACATTGAGGAATGGTTTAATGAAAACAAAATAGTAAAGTTTGCATTGTATTAGCATTTTTTTTTTTTTTTTTTTTTGATATGCACAATAATTAGGTTAGCATTCAAGATGTAAGCAATAATTTGTCACAATTGCAATGGTTTTGTTTTTGTGAAAGCCCACATCGCCCACAGTAACAATTTAGAAACTTAATAGGATGTTAGTTCAGTAAAATTTCTGAATTGCATTCTGGGGGTTTACTTACTACTGTTGTCCATATACCCCCAGAACATATGCAAAAGATGTTTACTTTAAATGTTATTTTGTGAATGGTGATGGATTACTTACCAAGCAGTGAAGTGGTTAAAAGAAATAAGAATTTTTTTACTGCCTCTTGTCACTTAATCATTCTGTGGTTATTTAAATTACACAAATGTTTTTTTTTGTTTTTATTATTTTACTTCCGGAGCTAGTTGCCAGTTACAAATACAGTAGGTAACATAGGCTGGATCTGCCAAAGTGAATTGATTTTTTTTTTTTTTTTTTTTTTTTTTTAAATACAAGTTTAATGATAGTGTAATTGGATTGGACATGGGACTTTGTTACAGTGTTTATTGCATCTAGCCATGTTCAAGCTAGGATTTCAATTTTTTGTTATGTAATAATGTAAACCAGTAGCATCAGGTTTACTTGATGTAAACCGTTTATCGTATCTTTGAATTAATGTTCACTTACCAAATTCCTGTAACCAATTTAGAGCAATGTTGGAAACTTACTTACTAGGAGTTGGTAGATGTTAGTGCAATTGCCAAATTGTATTCCAAGAGCTTTATTACTTGGATGTGATCAGTCAAGAATGACCACGTTTTCTTGTTGAATGAACTCATGTCTCAAGAGGCTAAAGCAAAAAAAAAAAACCCACACCCCATGAACTGCCCCCAGTAATGTAACCGAATACATTTTCAGCACCACCAAATGTGACATTTTATGAGACTCGAATATGACTGGCAGACATCGAGTTTTGTTTCTAGGCAGGTAAAAAATTGATGCGAAGGGTCTATAAATCTCCATATTGACTTTGGCAAAAAAAAAGTTTATACATTCAAGTATAGGAGGAAGCCTGGATTGCACTATATATTGAAGGATAGGAGCACATTTATATTTGTAACCTTTATGTATGGTTCATGGGACAGGAGCTAGGCCCCACCAAAATCTGTCAAACTCCCCTTTTTAAAGCCCAAGTCACATCCTGCACTTACAGCTGCTGTGCTTAGATCAGGAGCCTTGGCCAACAGGTAGCAATAAGTTTGGCCCAGGGTAACTATTGTTGTTAGCAACACAGACTGTGATAAAGGTGTCTATCCTGCTTTCCATAGTTTGTTATTATTCTATATGTATCAAACTACAATATGGTCAGTAATCTTGTAGGAAATGCCAACTGTGTTGGATAGCTATGCTTCAATAATAGTCCACTTTTGATTTGTATTTTAGCGCAGATCTTTGCATCCAATCACGCTGATATTGTTGCTTCTTCATGCAAGGAGGCCCAAGTAAAACACGTAAACGGAGATATTCACATTCTATCCATCTAAATGCCTCTTCAGAGAATAAGAGGGAAGAAAGCAAAATGAATCAAAGGGCCCCCAACAGAACCCTTCTGAGGGAGACATTTTAACAGAGGCCTGAGGCGAAGCACGTACAGTGCAGGGTAACAAAATAAGACATGAAGGAAAAAGAAAGTACCTTGAAAGGGAGTAGCGTAAAGTTTATAAATACCTGTCGAGTAAATTCATATGAAATTAATTTAAATGAATACAGAATCAATGTTTGTTAATTTGTTACATGACGTTTCATTTTATGGATTTTTATATCAAGTGAAGGAAATCTTCTCATATCTTTAAAATGTATATTTATAGGCTGAAAAAAAAGAGATAAACATTCACTGTTGGGTGAATGAGTTTCAGCCTTGAGCTATTCTGTTATTTCATCAGTATCTATATCCACCACTGTTCCGATTGAATGTATCCCCATGTGTTTAAAAAGTTGGGCAGTTTAACAGTCTATGGTATTAAAAGTATTATTTGACAGTAGAATCTTATGTAACACTAAGACACCCCAAATAGGAATTTGATGATCTTCCAGTCCAATTCATTTAAGTTGATTAAGGATCTGCAGGGTGCAAATTATAGCAATTAAATGGACTGGATGAGCTCAGTTCGTCTACCCCAATTTTGGATAACAATAACATTTTATACAACAGTTTGCTAAACTGCCCATCACTACTTATTCAAATATTTCTTCAAACTGAAAAAAAAACCACACAACTTTGTTTCTATAATCTGGGATTGAATTCACCCAGTATTGTCCTTTCTCCCCCCAAGCAATTCAATCTAGTTATAATGTCCATACTCAAATGTATGATCATGTGGAATCCCACAGTTCTGTGACCTCCCCCAACCTGCATCTATAGCAGCTATTCATCTTCAATCATTAGGATATTTCCTCATATTTAAGATGGAGAGTTTCACTGGTACGCAACAGGGATGCTTCCATCCAGATTGTAGAACATTAGCTAGGAGAGAATTGCTGCAAGCGCATTTGGCGGTTGCCTTGGGTCTGTAAGCCCTTCATCTGTAAACCCTTTATGTCCTGCACACAATAGGTCTGCAGTACGTTTCTAAATATAGTTGTCAAGCAAATTAACAAAACATAACACACCAGTATTAATGTTCTTATTCAAACATTGTAACACCAACTGGCAAACGATATGTAGCTCAGGAAATGCAAAAGTATCAGTGATTTAAAAAAAAAAAAAAAAAAAAAAAAACAAACTGAACTTTAGCTGTTGAATGAAAATTCAGTCACATCTATTGGTCAACAAATACCATTAAAATACTAATAAATACTGTGATTATTCAAATGCAATTAGTGCCATTTATTTTCCTGAACATTTTCTAGTCAATTATTTATAACTGTTGATCTCAGGTTCAACTTTCTATTAAGAGGGGCTTACACTGCACAATTTTTGCAATTGTTAGACACACCACCCCTCACACTTCCCGATTGACCTACGATTTCTCACTGTAGATCGGGGATTGCAAGCTACACACACACTACAAGATATCTTGTTGTGGACTGCGCCTATTTTCATTGAAGAATCATAAGCATCATTCGGGAGAATCGTGGACTCAAGCAAGGAGGCAATCATTGTTGTCTGTGCATTGTTCTGCACAGAAAAAAAAAGAAAATGTAGAGAAGATCCATTTGGCAGCGCAATTGGTTTAATAGGACTGTGGCTATTGCGACTTTCATACTCTGCAAATTCCAGCATGAGAACTTATACTTCAGGGCCATGTTTCTACCAGTTATAACATTATAGCAATGCCAATATTTATTTCCTTGACGTCTGTGCTCTGAACCAACTCGAGGTGCATCCAAAATAATATCTAATCTGTTCAAAAAGCACAACACTCGCTCGTAGTACAAAATATTTATTAGATTAAAAGATTGGCATTCTGATGAAGATCACTTGATGGACAAAGTACTACAAGCGAGCGTTGTGCTTGTGAACAGACTAGAATACAACTTTAATAGGCTACTACAAGTTTGTCATAGGTTTCAATATGCAACAACGTAATCTACATTCTCTCACACACAGCCTCGTATTTTGAGGAAATTAGCAATACAAGCATAACCTACAGTAGGGGTTTGAAAGGGATATTGAATAATACGTGCGACTGTAGAAATTGATTGCCATGAGAAAACACACAGTATCTGCTTTGGCTTTAACATGTTAAGAATTATTTACTTAACAGGTACCTGAAGTTCCAAAGCAATTTCCCTCCATCTTTGTTCCTTCAATGAGCGATCATGATAGGAAATGTCACTTGTCAAAAGAGACATAATTCCTGACATGTCCACCATCCTTTCCACAATTGAGGCTCCATACCATGCTGGGTACAACCATTCTCTTAGTTGCAATTGTTACTAGCTTGTCCTATTGGCAGCATTCGTCAAGAAGTCGGCCCGTAGCCCCTCACACATTTCACGAATTGCTTTGTCGGGGACTAAAATTCTGAGATGTTAGAAATTTGTCGGGATCTCGTAAGAGCGCTGGGAGATCGAAGAAGCCAGAAACGAGGCATCGTAGACCCTCTCAGACTTATCAGCCATTTTGTCCCCGACAACTTCATTTTGTCCCAGATTAAGAAATTAGTAAAAATTGTGCAGTGTAAAAAATTATAAAAAAAATCTTGCAGTGTAAGCCCAGCATTACTAAGAGGTAGTAATTTAATCTCATGCTGAACGATACCCATTGTATCCTCAATTGCCAAAAAGTTATCAATTTCCTGAGAAAGCCTTCTTGCAAAACATACTGAGCTAGCAATATACATTAGCACAGGTACAAGTTTAAAAACTTGACGTTTTGTCTTAAATGAGTGGTGCCTGCTAAAGGTATATTAAGAGTTCATTACCTAAGCAATAGGTCACCAAAAAGGGGTTCTACAGTATGATAAAATCTGCTTTTCACTGGGGTGAAAGAGGCTTTAAGCTGCTCAGTTGTCATCAGTTTCATATAGAGCCATTCCCAGTAGGAGCTATACGCCTGTCAACAGTAGGAATTAGCTCGAGTGCCTTGGCTTTTATCATTTGCTTAGCATTTCACTCATACATTCAATCCTCTTACCTATATCATATAGTTTCCAAGCATTACTGAATACAGTATTCAATATTTATTCTATCTACTGAACAGTAGATAGTCTTTTGGTTTTTGCTGGTTAAAGTATTGCAGGTCCGTTCAAGGGCAGAAAATGGCAGGCACAAAACACTTAAGCCACACTAACTGCAATTGGTTCAAAGTATGTTAGCACGCAGATGTTTAAATTCTTTCATTTGTACAAATACAGCTGACAAAATGAACAAAGGAAACAAAACCATGTATGCTGGATTGGATCAGAACAAAAAGGGGTATTACTACATTTGTGAAATGCATTCTCTTTCCTTTGAGAATTGAAATTACTGATATTCAAACTGAAGGAAATTATAGTAAGAGCAGTTTGAGCGACAGGTTGTTCTACCACAGAGTAGATATTTTGCCGATAGTGTCTATGTCTGATTACAGTGTATGTTTTCACCTCAGCAGAATAGGACTAGGGGTGTGGATGGACAAAAGGAGCCCTTCTAGTTACTAGCATACACATCAAAAACAAATTGGTTAATATGTGTGACATCTGACTTGTGTGATGTGGGGTTGAGGAAGAAGTACTTGTTCACTTTGTATCTCTACAGCTGTAGTGCTAATTGGTGGCTTTAAATAGGTAAAAACACAGGTCTGAAATCCACTTCAATGAGCAAGACAGAAACAGCTAAAGGCATTTGCCTTTGAAGGCATTTTGTTTAGTTTTATCTGACATCACCACACAAGGTTACTTACTCTGTCCCGTATTATCCATTGGGTCTGTAATCAACACAACTATAACCAAACTAAAACAGAAAACTGAAGTACATAAAGTATCTGTGGACAGTTTTTAATTGTTTATAATTAAGGAACCTTCAGAGAAACTATAAAACCTTTTATTGAACTGGAGCATATAATGCATGCTTGATTGCAAGATTACCTTGGGTTGCAAACTACAACTATTTATCATAGATCTGCTGCGATGAACACTGTCAGATGTGCTCTTTCTGGTTTTTTTGTTTGTTTGTTTGTTTTTGCTGCAAGGTGTAGGTCTGCTATTTTTTAAATATATGTATTGTTTCTTTTTCAATCAGACAAGGCCATAATATTAATTCACAGATGAACCCAAACTTTTGAACACTTAAAGTGTGACAACAGAATACTGAAGAAATGCTGTGTTTTGCATATCTATAAGGTGTACAGAACTAAACTTACTTCTGTAATAACGTATGTTACAACAACTTGTTCTTTGATAAATAATTAGCCTACAATAGTTTAATTAGCGAATGACCTTGCCTACATTTTGGTAAGAGGAGGTAAGATTACATTTACACTACAAGTTACAAAAATCCTAGTGTATCAGTGTGTTCGAGAAAAACAAGTGCTGGATTTCCAAAGCACTTTTCTCTTGACAGTTTAAAAAAAAGAATCCAGAAAGAACACACACCGACAAAGTTACCAAATCAACAACAACTCACACATTTCATGTACGGGCCTGTAAGTCTTATGTTGTTTCAGGGTAACTAATGTTTTTACATTTCAGAATAAAACCTTGTGTTAGACAGTTGGGAGTAAATAGCTTTGATAATCCAGTCCTAAATCCAATAAGCCTAAACCACCTGTTTTACATTTATTTGCCAACCCAACCTGACTTTAGTGTACTGTATTTGAAGCACTTTCTATGTTTAGAGCTTAAATCATTATAAAAGGGTGTATGTGTGTAATTATATATATATATATATATATATATATATATATATATATATATATATATATATATATATATATATATATATATATATATATATATATATATATATATATATATATATACACACACACACATATATATATATATATATATACACACACACACACACACACACACACACACACACGGGATACCACAGGAGCTATTATCTTGCTCAACACATTCCCGTGTTTCTGTATTGCAGCTATCAAACTATTAGAAAAAAGAAAGCAATTATTTTGGCCTGAAAGCCACTTTCCTCTTTCAACATATGAGATACATGTAATTTAAATAAAAAGCTTGGATCTATACGCCATTCAAAATTGGACATTTTTTCGTTTGTTGCTATTGCCAAAAGGAATATTTCCAAATGTTTTTTTCTGTAACGCAATTGTCCTCCAGGATTGTGCCTACTCGCATATTCTTTAATTAGATTTAATATAAATCTACTAACCTTTCAGCTCCGATGACCTTCATTTAATAATGTCTTATGTCACGTTTCTTTCTGCCACTGGGACCAAGTTGAAAGGACATTGAAATCAGTCCAGTTCTGGAGGTGATTGAAGAAATTTATCAGTGGGAAATATGCAAAAAATAGGTAAGATTGTAGGCTGCAGATGGAATCGACAGCAGCCACAGTTTGATATTGGAACGATATGCGATACAGTATCAAACTAGTTTCATGGTGCAGTTACTATATGTGAACGCTAGCAAATATTTTTTGGTCTCTGTTGAAATGCATACATGTTCTATAGGGAATACAAGATAGACAAAAAAGATAATAGTACTAAACATTACATTATATTTAGAGGCCGAGGGTCTACAGGTTATAGCAAATCCTTAAAATTCCTTTCCTTATCCCACCTGTTGTGAAGTTTTCACCCCTCCAGCCAGCCTCTTTTAGTATCTGACTCTTCAACCCTGGGAGAGATCTTTGACAGGCCAGATTCTGTGAGCCATGTGTCTTTATACTATACACAGTATAATAGCTATAGCCTTGTACTTAACATATTCCTAACATTACAATGCTGTTAATCTGCAACATTAAAACAGTAATACAATGATATTCTAAATCACTCAAAGCATGTCAATGAATGAACGAATGTGGTGCAAATACTGTAGCGTGTATGTGAATGCAGTCTCTTAAGGACACATCTAAATCAGGAACTCTTATTTCAGAGTGTGTGTGTGTGTATATATATATATATATATATATATATATATATATATATATATATATACATACACATATATATACACACACACACGTGTTTGTCTGTAAAATGAACATTTAAAGAGAACACTGTCCTTTTAATAGATTGCAGCGATACGTGATGGGAGAGTGACTAGAAGATACTCTTCTTTATTACTGGAGTGGCTGGCTGCTGTAACACTGGGCTCAGGGTCAAACCCAAGGGGTGAGGAGTTCATCTTTCATACATGCTGGAGAACATTCTGATCTAGCCTCCAGGGCATGGAGATATATATATATATATATATATATATATATATATATATATATATATATATATATATATATATATATATATATATATATATATAATATATATATATATATATATATTATGTGTTGGGGGGAGTGCGAAGGTCTGTAGATGGGGGTTTCAATGCAAAGGCCACATTTAGCAGGTTGTAACTTAGATGAAAGCATCTATCTTCTCTTTGTATGGCTCACTTATTATAGATAATTATAATAGCAATTATGATTTAGTGCTTTTATTCCTTTTGATTGACCTTACACAAATCAGAGGATTTTTCCTTGTAAAAAATAAATACAAGGATTTAAAAAAAAAGCTGTATTAACTAATGGGACTTAAATGTACTGCTCTAACCTGTAGAAATTCAAGTAACAATCTGCCATCGTATACACTCGACCCTTATTTAACATTGATTGGGATTCATACTGTTTCCCTACACTCAAGTAACATGTTAAGGTCTGCTTTTGGCCTTACACTTTTCTTTCATTGTCTTAGTCAATTAAACAGATGTTATTTGGCCTTGCAGTGTGTAAGAAGTAGTGCTGGAAAGTGCTTAAGGTCTTTGAAAATCTGTCAGTTTGGCTCTAAGTGCATTACAACACCACCAGTCCTCCCACTCCCTTACTCCTCATCTCATCCACTGTATCTTTATCCCTCTATCCCTTACCTGAACCTTGTGCTCTGTGTTGTCTCCTTAGGGTCCAGTCACCTTGCTCTCTAGTATTCATCTGATGTGTCCTGCTGTTTATTGGTGTCAAGTCAGAGTGTCACTTGGCTTTATTTATCCACTCCAAGGTGAATAACATTTTAATTCTGCGACTCCCTTGGTATGCACTGCAAGTCAGAGGAGACATGAAATTGCTTTGACCCTATTCACACATTCCTATTTTGACATCTGAAAATGTCAAATTTAAAAGGCAACTGATAGTCAGAATGTAAACCAAGCTTTGACTTCCTACTGTATTCCATGTGTGTATATAAATGTATTTTGTGGCATGAGCTCTAACAAAAGTAAAAAGACCTGGACGATTTAACAGGATATCTGCTATTGGCAGATTTAGCAGAAGAATCTGCATGTATGCAAGTTCTGGGTTCAGGATCATAAAGGGGGAAAAAAAAAAAAAAAAAAATGACTTCCATTTGAGTATATGGGATTTTGCATGGGAGGAGGGGGTGGATAGGGGAGGTTGAAATGTCACTGCTTTAATTTATCATGTCACCTTCTTTCCTGTTGTGTTACCTATCCTTTCATCATATTAAACAGAATGGCCTAAAGCTCTGCTCAGCGCCTCACCAACAGTAGCTTTGAAAGAGATTGTCTTCATTTCTCTGGGGTCTGTGATCACTCATCAGTTCATATACAGTTTTAAGTATATCCACTTCTAAGCCTCCCCTGTCCCCAATGACTATATAGTCCCTTTCTGAAGTGTTGGTGTGGAGACACAAAGGTCACATCTAGGAAACCACAGACTCGCAGCCATGCATTTTATTCAGAATCAATCACAACGACCTGTAATGCTATAGTATAGGCTTAGACAGGATTTTTCCAGCTATACGTATGAGCCCTTGACTAGATCACCTGCAATAACACTGGTATGTTGTAATTTTGATGGTCAGAATAGTTCAGATTGTTGTATAAAACTTTTTTTTGGAATCAATAGTGAAGGAAGACAGTCGGTTTTCCACAATTATTTTATGAATAACTAAATTCTTCACAGGTTGTCAAAACCCTGGGTTCATAAAATTCTGTATAAATCAGTTTTTGAAATACATGTTTTCATGAATACCAAACCTTAACCTTTGACTGTTTTGGAGTTTGCTAGTGGTACAGATACCCTTGTATGAATCTTTTAGTATTAAAAATAGTAATGTTTTGTCTCAAAGCTTTACAAATGAGGCCCAATGGCTTCAGTCAGTGATGCTTAATAGGTTGGTGAAAATAAATCCATAATGAAACATGGAACGTGAACACACATGTGTATGAAGTGCCTATAGGAAGTATTCACCCCCCCCCCCCCCCCCTGGACATTTTCATAACCTACTCAACACTTTCAATGTGTGAAAAAATGGGGGGGGGGGGGGGGGGGTGAAAAAAAAAAAACAAATCAATTTAAAATAAAAACCTGAAAAGTCTTCATTAAATAACAGTTGCCTTCAGACAATAAATTAAATGGAGTCCATCTATATGCAATAAAAGGGGTTCACCTGATTTCAGATTAAATACACCTGTCTAAGGTCCCACAGTTGGGTAGTGCATTCAAAGCAAAGATACTACCATGAAGACCAAGGTGCTTTCAAAACAACTCTAGGATGATGTAGAAAGGTATTGATTGGTGGAAGGGTATAAGAAGATTTCAAAGTCATTGAATATCCCTTGGAGCACAGTCAAACTGATCATTAAGAAATGGAAGGTATACGGCACCACCCAGAATCTGCTTAGAGCAGGCTGTCCTCCCTAATTGAGCAGCAGAGTAAGAAGGGCATTGGTCAGAGAAGCGACCCAGAGGCCAATGACAACTCTAAAAGACCTACAGCATTCCATCGCTGAGATGGGAGAAACTGTCCATGTGTCAACAATAGCTGAGGTACTCCATAAATCTGGCCTGTATGGAAGAGTGGCAAAAAGGAAGCCATTTTTGAAAAAAGCCCATGTAAAATCTCGCTTGGAATTTGCAAAAAGGCATGTAGGAGACTCTGAAAAGATGTGGCAAAAGATTCTGTGGTCAGATGAAATAAAAATTAAACTATTTGGCCTAAATGCAAAGCGTTATGTCTGGCGCAAACCCAACACAGCACATCATGCAGGTAACATCATCCCAACTGTCAAGCATAGTGGTGGCAGGATTGTGTTATAGGGATGCTTTTCTTCAGTAGGGACTGGGAAGCTTGTCAGAATAGAGTTGAGAATGGATGGTGAAAAGTACAGGCAAATCCTCGAGGAAAGCCTGTTTGAATCAGCGAAAACTGGGGAGGAAAGCACAAAGCCAAAGCCACACTGGAGTGGTTGAACAAGGAGAATCAATGTTCTTGAGTGGCCCAGTCTGTCCTGATTTGAATCCAATTTACGGGGAGACTTGAAGATTGTAGTCCATTGATGATCCCAAACAAACCGAAGATTGGGCAAAAATTTCACCATCCTACTACGCAAAGCAAGTAGGAGACCTATCCAAAAAGACTCATAGCAGTACTTACTATGAAAGGTGCTTCTATTAAGTACTGACTTAATGGGCTGAACACTTATGCAACCAGTAAATTTCATTGCAAATTTTGCTGACATTTAACCTCCTCCTAGAACGTTGTGCAGTTTAACCACTACAGCTTTGAATAAAAAAAGGTTATTTTGAAAGACTGTGCACACATTATTTGTAACTCAACAAAATGTGACATTGTTAGGAGGTAAATACTTCTGCACGCCATTGTATACATAGACAAATGCTTTGGCTGGTGATTTCATGAGATTAAGTATAGTTAGAGGTTTGCTTTTTATCTATACAGTACATGAATGAGGCAGGTTTTAGGTCATAAAATCAGCAAGGTTTCCCAACAAATTGACACTGGGCAAGTTTTGCATGTAATCTCAAATGATAGCAGTAAAGCCTCGAGACAACACTGTGGTAACGCTCTATTAGAGGTTTCAGCAGCGAGGTTGAGGTTACACAAAATAATGTGTTTAACCCCTTGCGGTCCTATGTCGGACCAGGTCTGACATTACAATTTTTCCTGTTCGACATCAAAAAAGTTAATCACAGGTTCTTAGATTTTTTTTTTTTTTTCTCTGAAAAAAAGCTTTCTATGGCCGAGAGGCAGAGAAAAGCCAGAAAAAGAAAATGGAGGCGGAACCGAGTAATACGCATAGTCCCTTTACAACAGACATTAATAAACAAGACAGCTGTTTCCACATCCAGCGCTCAAAGAAAATTGGACATTTGCCAAGCTTTTTGAAGTTATAGTAATAAAATAATGACTAATAGCATTGAGGGTTTGGTGATAAAGCGAGTGATCAAGAGATTATTAAATATGTACAACTATGAAGAGATGATATACAGCCAAAAAAAAAAAAAAAAAAAAAAGGGGGGTAGGGCTGGAGATGCAGTACCGAGTGTAATGTTGATATGCAGTGCCTTTTAAGCCTGTTTTCCTGTGTATAAAATTACTGTTAAACAGCGCATGTAAAATAAGCTTGTGTGAAAATAAAGACCTGATGCACCTGACAGGAGTTGAATAAATTGACCGCAAAGAGTTAATTAAAAAATGGATGGCGTTGTGTGCATTATATTGAGGGAATCCTGTGGAGCAGGCCTATTTTAAAGTGTCAGACAGTTTAATTGTTTTACGTTTTCTAATGCAGCCTTTTTTGGCAGAATCTTTATTAACATTTATTTAGATATACATATTCGGTATTTCCATTAGCAACATTGTCTAATTTAATGTGAAATTGTTTCCATTTGGTGTTCCAGTAAACGGATTTGATAATGGCTTTTCTTGTATTTATGTGAAGTTTAAATTGAATATACATATAAGGAGCCATTCAAAAATATTCGCAAACCACCAAAAGCCATTTCAGCAATACTTAATCAGACAATAGATGTGTTTTGATCATTTATTACAAGCGATTTAAAATGCAGCATGTGTGTATTATTTACAGTGAAATGTTATGATGTTTTAATTTTGTACTGTGCGGCAGAGCATTTACAGTATCGTTTAACATTGACAAATTCTGATGATATGCAATACATATTATAGCATCCCAATGTTTGTTTTCACAGAAAGAGACACACGGTCATTGCAAGACAGACTCCTGCAGTTTAAAGTAGGTACATGTTGTACACTTTGTCATTGGTGTCCAACAATGCAACGGTGTGTCAGAGTCAGGCTCTTCTGTATTATTATGATTCCTATTATGATGGTTACTTTCAGAACTGAATAAACCAAACCTGCTTCCTTTAGCAGCTGGCACACTATACCTTAATATATCTTATTCATAAATAATGTTTTGTTCAATCTGCCAAGTTTGCCTTCTCTGATTTATATATTCCCAGACTTCAAAGTCTTTCCATGTGCCTTCTATAATATCATTAGAAGTGAAGGGTCTCATTAATGGAATTAGCTTGATTTAAATGAGTTTTCAACCAAGCTACAAAATACGTTATTATATATAAATATATATATATATATATTATATCTATATAATATATATTTATATCTATAATATATATATATATATATATATATATATATATAATATATATATAATATATAACATCATAAAACATGTGCATATGCACTTGTTTAATTGTGTTGTGGTTAATTATTCCCTGCACCAGGAAGTAATTGTAAATTAGACCCAGGTGCAGAGTATTTAAGAGGTGCAGTCAGTCTCCACTGGCTGGCTGAGTAGAAAGAAACAGGAGGTGTACCCTACTGCTAAGCTGTCACTGAAAGGTAACAATGTTTTTAGCTGGTAAACAGCTTAGCTGTCCAGCTTATTTAGACAATATTCCTGAAAAGTGTGTAGTTAGTGCTCAAACTCCAATTCTGTGTTGTGGGTCTCTGTATTACAGAGGCAAATGGATGACTGTGTGTGCGACTGGTTACAAGTTATATATATATATATATATATATATATATGACACACACACACAGTGCCTGTAGAAAGTCTACACCCCTTTCAAAGTGTTTCTTTTGTTGCCTTATAGCCTGGAATTAAAATGCATTAATATATAGTGATGAATTCTGTAATTCAAGGCTGGTTGCCCCTTTAATTCAGGACCCAGGGCACAGAAGTTGCTTTTTCAAGAGCTTACACACACTTTTAATAAACAGAAATAAACAAATTCAAACACCTAGCTCTTTCTTGAACACTAACTACTACACACAGGAACCTAATTAACACAGTACAGCTAAACTGTTTACTTGTAACACACTCTGACAAAACAGAATACACAAAAAAAAGCTTTTTCACACTACCTTTTTGTTTCAGTTGGAATCACCATCAACCAGGCTCCTCACACACCAGCAGCCTTGAACAGACTGGCTGCTTTCTTTAAATACCCTGCACCTGGATCTAATTTACAATGACAGCCAGGTGCAGGGGATAATTAACAATTAAACAATTACCAATCAACAGAACCAACCCTAAACAAAACACCTGTTTCCACCTGTTTTAGACAGGGAGGAATCTGTCCCTCCCCCTGCTACTTTACTATATATATATATATATATATATATATATATATATATATATATATATATATATATATATATATATATATATATATTCGATTTAGTGCACATTCTAGCCCATAAAGGTTCCAAGTGAAAAAAAAATTTTTAGAAAAAACTAAAATTAAAAATTTTTAAAATAATAAAACTTATAGTTGGAGTGTGTCCACCACCCTTGTAATAGCAATCCTAAATTAGCTCAGGTGTAACCAATCGCCTTCTAAATCACACACCAAGTTAAGTGGTTTCCAACTGTGTTAAATTGTAGTGATTCACATTATTTCAGGATAAATGCAGCAGTTCCTGTAGGCATAGATCAGGGGATGGGTATAAAAAAAAAAAAAAATCAAAGGTCTTGACTATCCCTTGGAGCACGGTCAAGACAATTATTAAGAAGTGGAAGGTGTATGGAACCACCAAGACCCTGCCTAGATCAGGCCGTCCCTCCAAACTGGATGACCGAGCAAGAAGGAGACTGATCAGAGAGGCTACCAAGAGGTCAATGGCAACTTTGCAAGAGCTACAGGCTTTTATGGCCAAGACTGGTCAAAGTGTGCATGTGACAACAATATCCCAAGCACTCCACAAATATGGCCTGTATGGTATGGTGGCAAGAAGGAAGCTAGTATTCAAAAAAGCCCACCTTTCATCCTGCTCAAAGTATGTAAAAAAACACTCAGAAGATTCTGTAGCCATGTTGCAAAAGGTTTTATGGTCTGACAAAGTAAAATTGAACTTTTTGGCCTATAATGCAAAGCATTATGTTTGGCACAAACCCAACACAGATCATCACCCAAAGAATACCAACCCTACTCTAAACCATGGTGGTGGTAGCATCATGTTATGGGAATGTTTCTCATCAGCAGGGACTGAGGCACTTGTCAGGAAGGGAAAATGAATGGAGCAAAGTACACAGAAGTCCTTGAGAAAACCTGCTGCCCTCTGCAAGAAAGCTGAAACTGGGACGAAAGTGATAATTTTTTTTTTTTTTTTTTCTTCACACACATATATATATATATATATATATATATATATATATATATATATATATATATATATATACACACACACATATTTACACACACACACAGTGGCTCTCAAAAGTATTCACCCCCTTGGACTTCTTTGTTCAGTGCTGCATCCCCAATGGATACAGTGTTTGTTGTTTAAAGGATGACCTTTCAGTTGTTTTTTTAAAAAGCTAAAATAATACCAGTTGTTTTCTAGATGTATTTTCTTTAAAAAGACCTGAAGCTGCAGTGCCCAAATACATTTTTATTATAGACACTGACATGAAAGGAATTCAGAAGTACTGTGTCCCTTCCCTGGAGTTGACATGACGAAGCAAATGAAAATTATCAGCTATTTTGTGTGAGGAACAACAAACAAAAAAACTGAGGATCCAAGCACTTCCAGACAATTTTCTATTTCATAGAAGGATTTTAGTTGTTCTCTATGTTCACCTCAATGTTAATATTTCTAAAGTTCTTGAATTTAAGAAATGTAATAATTGTGTAATCTTATATAATTTCTTGTTTAATACTAAAGGGAGCATACTGTGGCTCTCAAAAGTATTCACCCCCCCCCCCTTGGACTTTTCCACATTTTGTTTTTTTACAACATGGAATCAAAATTGATTTAATCAGGCGTTTTTGCCACTGATCAACACAAAAAAAGTCCATAATGTCAAAGTGAAAAATACAATCTACAAATTGTTCCAAATTAATTACAAATACAAAACAGAAAATAATTGATTGCATAAGTATTAACCCCCTTGAGTCAATATTTGGTAGAGGCACCTTTGGGAGCAATTATAGCCATCAGTCTATTTGGATAAGTCTCTACAAGCTTTGCACATCTGGACACTGCTGGCCATTCTTCTTTGCAAAATTGCTCAAGCTCTGTCAAGCAATTTTCAACCCTTTCCACATATTCTCAATTGAATTGAGGTCTGAGCTTTGACTGGGCCACTCCAGGACATTGATCTTTTTGTTTTTAACCCACCCCAGTGTGGCATTGGTTGTATGTTTGGGGTCATTGTCCTGCTGGAAGATGAATCTTCTCCCAAGTCCCAGGTCTCTTGCAGACTTCAGAAGGTTTTCCTCTAGGATTTCTCTGTATTTTGCTGCATCCATTTTGCCCTCTATCTTCACAAGCTTTCCAGGCCCTGACACAGAGAAGCATCCCCATAGCATGATGCTGCCACCACCATGCTTCACGGTAGGGATGGTGTTCTCAGGATGATGTGTGGTGTTATGCTTGCGCCAAACATAGCGCTTAGCGTTGAGGCCAAAAAGCTCTATTTTGGTATCATCAGACCATAGAATCTTCTTCCACTTGGTCTCAGAGTCTACCACATGCCTTCTGGCAAACTCTATTCGAGATTTGATGTGAGTTCTTTTCAACAATGGCTTTCTTTTGCCACTCTCCCATAAAGACCAGTTTTGTGAAGCACCCAGGCTATTGTTGCCATATACACAGTGTCTCCCAGCTCAGCTGTGGAAGACTGTAACTCCTTTAGAGTTGCCATAGGCCTCTTGGTGGCCTCCCTCACTATTGCCCTTCTCGTCTGGATACTCAGTTTTTGAGGCCGACCTGTTCTAGACAGAGTCACAATTGTGCCATATTCTCTTCATTTCGTAATAATGGAATTTACTGTGCTCCAGGGGATATTCAATGCCTTGGAATATTATTATATCCTACACTTCATTGGTTCTTTTGAAAAACCTTATTCTGGATTTGCTTTGACTGTTTTGTCTTCATGATGTAGTTTTTGTTAGGAAATGTACTAGCCAACTGTGGGACCTCCCAGAGACAGGTGTATTTAACCTGAAATCATGTGAAACTCCTTAATTGCACACAGGTGGACTCCATTCAACTAATTATGTGATCTCTAAAGACAATTGGTTGCACCAGAGCTTATTTAGGTGTGTCATAGCAAAGGGGGTGTAATAAAGAAAAAGTGTGTTCTAGAAAGTTCTAGAAATGCATTTGAGTTCATCTTTGCCCTTGCCCTATAATAACCCCGTATCTTATATAACTTGTTTTGGTTAGAATGTTCTAGGGAAAGGAATGGTTTATTCAGAGGGCCGAGCCTCGAGGGAGTGATCTGGCCAATTACTCTCTCGCATGCAAAAGCCTAACTTGGTAAGTTATAAAGGACGGGGTTCTCCCCTGCTCTGATGAGAGTCAGCCGTGAGGATTAGCGTGCAGTCCTGCTCGGTAATTTCTTGGAGACAGCTGCTTTCTCTTACCAGGGTCGAAGGGCTCTCCCGATCCGCTTGGAAGGGTAAGAATTAGTTCAGTTGCGTCTCATGGATTGTATTGATCTGTGATTAATATAATCTTTGTATGTAACCTTGTTGGGTTGTGTCCCGTTAGGGATATCGTTATTCGCAGTATAGCATCTGTGTATGTAACTGCGTGTGTGTGTGTGTGTGTGTGTGTGTGTGTGTGAAATAATAAAGGACCTTTTAAAATTACTCTGTGAAGTAATTGTCTTATTTACTTCCACATCAACTTCCTTTTAAATTTAAAGTAATTCAATTTCACACAACAGGGGGTGAATACTTATGCAATCAATTATTTTCTGTTTTATATTTGTAATTAATTTAGAACAATTTGTAAATTTTATTTTTCACTTTGACATTTTTTGTGTTGAACAGTGGCAAAAACCCGCTCAGCACAGTGTAATTAATTCCCTGAGTCACTATTGTAATATATTCCAGTGCTTGCAACACAATAAGTACAGTTGTCGTTTGAACATAAAGTTAGTCACAGAACTACATAAAAGTGAAGGACTTATGAATCGGAAGTTTTTTTTGTTTTTTTTTTAACATTCTGACAGATGGGTGTTGGCATTCAGTCTATGATCACATTGGGAGTGACTTTCCTGTATAAACCGAGTTTGTAATAACAGGGCTTTCTGTGCCTGTCTGTGCTGCTCCGTCACGTGATTATTTATTTCTTATTTGTATGTTGTAATACTTCTACTACTTACGGGGTCTACTCTACTCTACTTCTGTTGGCGTTATCAGCAACCTAGTTATTTTAAGATATTACAACTTATATATACAAAATATGATAACACAATCTTAAACCAGTTTGGCATTGAAATCTGGTACCACCATGTTTCTTGATGTGAATGTCAACAACTGTTTCCAAAGATCAGGGGTACATTTAATTGAATTCACTACTTAGTAGATTGACACAATAACTGCTTTTGATTTATAGTATGTGTACTGTTTGATTTGCTTGTGTATTATGCTTTGTAGGGCACTATTTTCTTTTCTTTTGCTTATTTCATTTGTGTAAGTAACTGTTGCTTTTGTATTTTGACATTGGGTTAGAGGAGAGATAACTGGAATACAGATTGACTTCTAAAGAACTGGCCACTGCCAATCATTTCCAGGTGCAGCATTCCAACACATCTGCAGATCAATTGTATTAGACTTGTCCATATGAACCAGATCAAAACACAGGAAAAGGGCAGAAGAGAATGGAGAGGACAGAGAGGAGAATGAAGAGGGCAGAAAGGAGAACAGAGAGGGCAGAGAGGATAACAGAGAACGGAGATGGCAGAAAGCAAAGAGAACGAAGAGGGAAGAGAGGAGAACAGAGAGGGCAGAAAGGAGAATGGAGAGGGCAGAGAGGAGATTAGAGAGCAGAGAGAGCAGAGAGGAGAGAGGAGAAGGGAGAACAGTGAGGACACTGGGCAGAAAGGAAAACAAAGAAGGTACTGTGAGTCAAGGAAGACGCGTCCTACACCCTGTGGAATATCTGTTCAATTTCTAAACCAACATGATTGCGATACTTGATACAGGCAAACTGAAACTGAGCGAGACTTTGTTTAAAAGCCCTAAGCACCTGGACATTGAGACATTTATTTTACAAATAAACGTTTTATTGGTTTATATTCTTATTGTTTTATTTATTGGCTTGTGGTGTTATGGCTTTTATGAATAGTATTTGCACAATTAAAACCTTGGTGGCAGTGGGAAATGTTAACTGTATAATATGCTGCTATATGAAATGTAAATGTGTATTGTTGCACTTACCTGTTCTGCTTGCATTTATTCTTTTGTGTGTGGTCCTTGGTGGTACCCTGGAATCCAAAATTATCTGTGTAAAAGAAAGAAATACAAAGGTAAATAAATTATAGCATTAGTTTATTATACTTACGATCAAACACTTTGTTATCAACAGTTTTTATCTCAGCATTCAATTGGAAATGCATATTAAAGTCATGTGAAGGAAAGAAAGAAAGAAACTCAGATGGGCTTCAGATAAAATCCTATCTAGCCCTGCTCATTCATGACTGATATTAATGAATACATTGATTATTTATTGAATTGTTTGTATTCAGATCCCATGTTTTCTTCAAGGATTACATCTCAAATAAATAATGTACATCAAGTGCCAGGAGCAATGTGAGAAACAATTCACCTCAACACAAAGACGTAGCATGCTCTGACCATTTCTTTCTGGTCTGCAGTTTTTTAAAGTCATGATTTTAAAGGACACATTGCACGCTCTGTTTTTTGTGTTTCAGATTTTTCCTACTTTTGTCTTACCTGTTCAGCTCTCTTTCATGTTTTTTTTTTTTTTCCACTCAAGTTTAAGTGAGTTTTGATTTCAACTTCTACATTATTTGGAAAGTTAGCTACTTGCTCCATTGATAAATAAAAACATGCATTGTATAGAATGCGTATTCATCGCACCTTGTATTACAGATAAGAACTCCATTGTATAAGCTATTTCAATTCTTACTGTTTATTACCAGAACCACTCTTAACAAGTTGTTACAATGAGTGGCCTCTAGGGTATGTCTAATTAAGAACTGGTGTGACTAATTAGTAGGTTGTCCATGCTCCGGGAGCTTCCACACTTTTGAAAAGCATTTCTTGTATATTTCAATTGTCCTGCTGGGGGATACTGAATATACATTTTGTAATCTAATAGTGACTTTAAGGTTTGGATGAAATAAAAAAAAAGTTTATGGTAAAATTGTGATTTACGGTGAGGATTATGTTTACGTGTAGATAGATGCAATGAGAATGTGATTGTTACCCTGGACAAAGAGACAAAGGGCCACAGTACAAAGCCTTGGTGTACTTCTTGACAGCAACCTCTTCTTTGATGCCCACATCTACTCCGTGGTCAAATCTTCCTTCTGCCATCTTCGAAACATCTCCAAAGTCCATCCCTACCTTTCCCTACCAAATGTGGAGATACTTTGTCATGCATTTGTCTCCTCTCGACTCGACTACAGCAATTATATGGTGTTCTCACCATAAACCGACAGCACCTAGTTCAGAATGCCGCTGCCAGGATCCATACCAGATGAAAAATATGATCACATCACCCCTCCGTCTTGCCCAGCTGCACTGACTACCTGTAAAGTTCAAGATTATTTTCAAAACTCTCCTGCTCACCTACAATCACACAGGGCCCGAGTACCTCCTCAACATGCTGACCCGCTATGTCTCTGCTCACAAGCTGAGGTGCTCCGACTCTGGACTGCTTGTTATCCCCAAGCAAAAGTACACCACACGCTTAAATGGCTCTGACTCTTTGGAACTCTCTCCCAGCTTTGGTGCGTGATGCTCCCACCGTCGCGCGCTTTAAATCAACTCTCAAGACCCACCTGTTCTCTCTTGCTTTCCATGCTCTTTAAGCCTGATATCTTCTATTACCTGCTGTTCTGCTGCTACCATTTCATGCATTATGTTTCTGTCATGTATTGTGCACTTTCCACTGTATTTAATGTTCTATTTCATGAGTTATGCTACTATCACGTATTATGCACTTTCCAAAGTATTTAATGTATTATGCATTTTGGTTTTTTTTGTTTTTCTGTTTGTTTGTTTTTTTTTTTATTTTTTACTGTATATCATGCATTTCTCTCTAGTTAAACTATTATGGATTTTCTTGTTGTTATTGCATCTTGTAAAGCACTTTATGATGCTGGTCCACTATGGAAGGTGCTAAATATAATAAAGATGATTGATTGATTGATATTTTCAAAGGACTTCCTGCAGTCTTTAATTAACTCCTTTTTTTTTTTAAAGAGGTGAAACGCCTGTTAATTTTACAAAACAAATGAGTTGTAAATGTCAAGTCTTCTTAAGCACTCTTAATGTGTTTTGTTTTGCAATTTGTAACAATAAAAAAGGAGTTAATTAAAATGGAAGAAACGCTTTGAAAATATGTCCCAAGATGTGGCAAGTAAGCTCATGGCAATATTTGAATTTGCTGAATCTGCTGTGCAATCGAAATAGATACAGTTTCACCTGTATGGGATCTCAAAAACACTGTTCAACAGAAACATTAAGCAACCACGGTAATGCAAAATGCCTGAAGTAGAACAGGGAATGAATGAATCACACTAGCACTGGGAAACAAATTGTACAATAAAAAGTATGTTCTGAAAAACAAAAACGGTGAGCACAATGATAAATGATGATTCGTAAATTACTTTTTACCAAATTAAAAATCCACATGCAATTATGATTTATGAGTGTTCTACAAGGCAGCTGTTAAAGAAGGCTTTAACTGTTTTTTTTTTTTTTTTTTTTCTATTATGCAACTATAAATAATTACCACTTGTTCTACCAGGTGAAAGCATCATGTGTGAAAGGTAAATTACACCGTGTAACAATTTTTTTCTTTTTTTTTGTTCCTGGGTGTAGTAAGTGTTATTTCCTAATTGCTTATGCCTCAGAAGTATAGAAAATGGCTATTATTCCCCACAAACTTTGCTTTTGTGACCAGGACAGTGATATTTCAAAATATCACTATTTCCAATGGGAAAACGGGCAAATGTGTGTCTTTTCGTTCACATAAAGTCAGTAAAAAACAACATATGAATCCAAATTAACATGCAGTTATACTAAAGTAATACAAAAATGACTACAAAAGATTTAGAAGTGAGTAGTTTTTCGAAACTACCATGAAATGGTAGCAGCAACATAGCAGCTAATAGCAGATATCAGGCTTAAAGAGCATGGAAAGCAAGAAAGAATAGGTGGGTCTTGAGAGTTGATTTAAAGTGCGCGACGGTAGGAGCATCACACACCAAAGCTGGAAGAGAGTTCCAAAGAGTCGGAGCCATGAAACTAAACGAGCGTTCTCCAAGTGTGGTGCACTTTTGCTTGGGGATAACAAGCAGGCCAGAGTCGGAGGACCTCAGCTTGCAGGCAGGGACATAGTGGGTCAGCAGGTTGAGGAGGTTCTCGGGACCTGTGTGATGAAGGGAATTGTAGGTGAGCAGGAGAGTTTAGAAAATAATCCTGAACATTACAGGTAGCCAGTGCAGCTGGGCAAGTCAGGGGGTGATGTGTTCACCTTATTAGTTATTATCGGTTAAAACCAAATAGTTCAAACACTAGATGCAATTAAAACTAAGCCTCCATTGCAATGAGTCTTTCAGGATGTTGCATGCTGCCAGTTGAATAATAACTGCTCTAAAACTGCCAGCTTTTGAATTGTTATAATTTACTACCTTGATGTCAGCTTCTCTCATTTATAAAAGAAAAGGGGGAAACTTTAAGGATGACAACATTTCACATTGAGCCTTCAGTAAGAATGCCTATTGGCATATAAAGTGAACCACTGTTCTATAAAAACAAATGCTTTACTACATATTTTCTAATTGTAAGACATTTAAATTAGGCCTTTAGCTCTGTTACTATATCAATTCCATTCATGTCAGAACTTGATTCATAACCTTGACATCTAAAAGCCACTGGAACTAAAATGTCTTCACTGAATGTGGCAAATCAAAGACGAGACTAAAGCACCCTTCTAGGTGTAAGCTGCATTACTTTGTCCTTCACTTCACATGTTCCTATAGAAACCGTGTCATTGGGAATAAGCATGAAAATGATGCATATTAAGAAGACGGTATTGCAAGAAGGCAGTATCTGTAATAGACTAAACGTGTATTAAATATGTAAATGTCACTATCCTAGAGTGTATAATAAAAAAAAAATTAAAAACCCCAATGTTATTAAAGTAAACACTTTGTGAATCTAGATCCTTAACAATGCAACAATTTTGGTCAGTCGAAGAATAAAAAAAATAAAAATAAAAAAAAAAAACATAAAAGGATCCCAGAGTGGCTCAGCCGGTAAAGAACATGGTGTGTTCAGGATAAGTCAGACAGTCAGGATAGCGCCGGATTTTGTCCTGGCAGTGCCAAGTTGCCGGTCTTTACAGGGGATCCCTCAGGGAGTGTTGTACTGTCTTGCACCGCCACGGATTGGGGAGACAAAATCGACTGTTTCTTCTGACTGCTCTTCAGTGACCCATACTGGCCAGGTAACCCGGTGAGCTCATATGCATGGTTGGCCTTTGTCTTCCAGGGACTTGCTTACACCAGTGTCAAGCTCTTGAGTGCAAAGGCATGGTTACTTTATTAAACTGTACCAGGTAGACAAAACTTGAAAAGGCAGATTATTATATATTAGTATAATTATTTTTTCTACACAAATGTACTGTATATAATTGTGAGGCGAGAGTGTATTAAATGGAATGTCCAGACAGTAATTTATGTGTACAGAAATAAAATAATTTATTTTTATTTTCTATACACAACAAAAGGATTAAATAACAAACGAAAAACAAAATGGTGTGAGGGAAGGAGTGCAGGGGTGGAATCCAAAACAAACTGTGATGACTCGTCTTTAATTTGCCTTCGTGGTGACCATACATAAACAAAAAAAAGACAAAAGAAATGTTAGTGTTTCAAAAATCCCGCTGCACAAAACCAGACTCTCCCTCCACCCGTTACTCCTCCTACTTTACTTTCGGACCAACCCCGAACACAGTAGTACGTTCCCTTTAGTATGTAATGTCCCGCCTCTGTAGTCAGTGGAACACCAATCCCCAACCGACACGTGTCCTTCTCCTTCACTTGACTCCAGTGGCTGGAAGTTACATACTCGTACTTCCGCCCCTCACCAAGGTGCCGCCTCTCAAAAGATGACTTTTGCCATGGTCACGAGATCTTGGTAAGGGAAGTCCCGAGTTGGTTTGATGCCATCTACTGTCGGGAGGCTGAATCACAGACCGAAAACCCTTTGACTCATCACAATAATATTTAAATTATTATATGTATATGAGTTACAGGATTGGTTGCTGTTATGAGGACACTGATATATCCATTATCTTCATTGAAATTTTACTGGAAATATCAATAATACAATAATACGCAATCATAAGAAGAGCTATATATTTTAATAAAGATTCACCAGCATACTCTCAAGTAGTCATTTGAGTCAATATGTAGGGAGCATTTGATAACTGAAAGATGTAGATAAGTAAATAAATATGCACCATAGGAAAATAAAAACTTTCTTTATGAGAAATTGACACTTTATGACAAGCAAGGGAGTCAGCCAAGCCTTTAATTAGAGGAGTGAGTACTGTACATGGCATCCATTTCCCTTAGGACCCAACTCATACACATATTTAGAGGTGATAGTGTTAAATATTTATGGATACTTAGTTATTTTCAGTTCATTATTTAACAAATAAAACCCCATACAAGCTAGTTGGTGACACTAATAAATATCTGCCCTCCCATTTGTAAAACAAGCTGTAGAAACTGGTTGACCTGATTAAAAAAAAATAAAACACAATAAAATGTCTGATCATAATGAAACAAGAGAGCAACTAATGAGCAGGGTTGGGAAGAAGAATGCAAGGCAAACTTCCCTAGCTTTAGGATTGTAGCAATTTCATTTCTTGCTTTTTCATTTCTGTAATTTCTGTAAAAAAATAAAATAAAATAAAAAAATTCTTAAAGGTACCAGATATGTGTGTGTAGTTTTTTTTTGTTTGTTTGGTTTTTCATTTTTGACTTAGGATTAGGTATGGTATTCTATGCATAGACTGGCATCTACACACAGGGTAAGAGGTACTGGAATTTTGGCAAATAGTGCACTGTGATTGTTTGATTTCTGATATGTGATTTATTATTATTACTATTATTATGTGTTCACTAGAGAACACAAATATATCATCACAGAACCAATGTAATAAATAGGGCAGTGTTTGGTTTGGTTATGGGGTATTATTAAAGATTTCTTAGTTTGTATTTAAGTTTGGCAGGGATGGGTTTAATTCTATCCCTGTTGAACCCACATGTGGAATGTGGCTGGATCTTGATTGAATAATTGGTCATCAATCAAGTTCCAACCACATGGTATAAAAAGGAGTTTGGAAGGTGTTTGGAAATGGTTTGGGAGGAGTTTGGGAGGAGTTTGAGAGGAGTTTAAAAGGGGTTTGGAAGGGGGGTTGGGAGGAGTTTGGAAGGGGTTTGGAAGGAGTTTGGAATTGGTTTAGGAGAGGTTTGGAAGGGGTTTGGGAGGCATTTGGGAGGAGTTTGGAAAGAGTTTTTGGATGGTGTCCAGTGAAGGCATGGCCAAGCCTGGCCCATCCAAAGTAGCTCCTTTAAACAAAATGTGACTATTGTGTTTTGTTTAACCCATTATTTTGGCCAATGTGCCCAGTTCATTGTTCTTCTGTTTGTGCAATTGTTAATAAACATGCACAAACAGTGCTTCCTCTGCAGCTTCCTGACTCTGGTGCTGACGCTATCCTGTCACAGTGAGATATATTTATTTGGATGCAGCAGAAACATGCAGTATTAGTCACAGTACAGTGAATTAAATGACTAGTGACATGACAACAGACAGTTCAGTGTACCCTGAGGAAAGACAAACTTTTGCTGAACGGGATTGCTTTCTTGTGTATCCAATGCTGCTGATAAAACACAGCAAGGTTAGTTACTGAAGGATCATTATCATTAACGAGCAAATCCTGCTGCTAACATTTATAGAACCAAAAGTATTTGTTTAGGTGGTTATTTGCCAATTTTTCTATCATCTTGGAAATACTATAAGACCTTAATATTCTTCACAAGTTTTGAATCTGTTTATTTATTTCTTAGCAGACACCCTTACCAAGGGTGACTTACAGTTATATACAAAAAATATATATCAAGAAGTACAGTATGATTAAGAGTAGATAGAACAATGACTTCAGTTCTGATAAGAGCAAATACAAAACACAGTACGATTTTATATCAGGGCAGTTCAACAGCAGATAACAATGTTAATAGTTACATCAGGGTTAGAAACATCAAATAAATGCTATGAATTTACAACAATACAACCTAATTTACGCATATGGAGGCAGTTTGTGTCAGTCAGCTACCACACAGAGCGTTATAGTTATGTGCTACTTCTCATTTCCAGTCTTGATTACTCACACCTGTTTTTCTCCCAATTTGTGAACTGTGGTATTGCTCGAAAATTGGTGGTATATGTTGAAAAATATGGGGGTCTGATCAGCATTTCTTATCTGTCCAAGCTGGTGTTGTTTGTTAGAACTGTGCCTAAAAACACAACGCTTAAATTTTAAAAGTCTCTTTGAATTCCTCAGGAAGCTAATGACGCTTTGAAAAGAGCTGCCTATATGTCATGGATGATATGAGATCAGGCAGTAACGTTTTGGTTCGTCTTTTCTCAGCAGTCAGTCACATTGCTGTTTGTGTACTCAGGCAGTCACTCATTTTTTTGGCAGTTTTAATACATGCATCACTATGCTCTACTCAAATTTAAGATGCAGGCTATTTTTGTGAAAAAAAAATGGTTTAAAAAGTGTGTCTTAACTTCAAAGGAATACAATATGTTTGCTCGGTATCATAATCAGATTTCTTTGTCCTATGTTTTATGTTGGCTTGCAGTTTTCTAAAGCTCATAGTGCAATGTTTAGCAAGGCTCCCTTCTGCATTGGGTTGAGAGTGCTATGATCAGGTCCAGTCTTCTGTTATTTTCTCTGTGTAATTAATTGACTGACAGTATTTGAAAACATTCCCAACATGTGTATTTTTTTTTTAGACAAAATGTCATTCAAAACTCAAATTAAAGCTTAGCTGATTCCAAGGCACCAACAGTACACAATTCCAAAGATTGAACCATATGGATCAGTTTGTTTCAGTCTTTTTACAAAGTCTTGCCTTTGAAACTGTAATACTGAATTATTATGCAAACTGACTATTATACTATATCCATCGAGCTGACATACTGTATTCATTTAGTACTCCAGTTTGAATGGGATTTGTCAAAGGGTGGTAAATTGTCAGCTGCCTCTTGAAATGTTGCAGGATTTCCAGTGTATGCAATAAAAAAAAAAACATTTTTTCCCATATGATGATGTCTGTTTATTTTTCTCTTTATTACAAAACAGCCATACAGGATTCATAATTCCAGTGAGGCACAGCATGTCATGTACAGAGGCACTCCTTTGAGCAGGAGTCGAATCAGCTTGTGTTTCCAATCCCACTCTGCAGCAGTCCTTAAGCAGTGGAATGCATATCTCCTCAGGGATTCTAGGTTGTGATTCTCTGTCACTTTTCTGATGGTGTTAAGTTTATATTAAAATATACAGCTGGTTTCAAAGACTCGTCTCAAACTAGTATCACCTTGGGTAAGCCAATCATGCTAAGCAGGGTCTGTGAAACCAACTGTTAAGACCTCATTTGGTATGAAAGTTGGTGTTACCATTTTCAAATTCTGTACAATTCAAAAGATATTTAAGCAATACTGCTAAAGGTTGTTATTGTTATTTAAGACATCTCTAGATAAAATACTTACATATTGTTTATACTGTTTCACCATGTTACCTGTGTCCCGTAAGTGTTTGTTTGTTTTCGTAAACTCATGTTAACCTTAATTATGATGCAAGAAAAATGTTTTGTGATGTAAATATTTTGTGCTGTGCAGGGTATTTCTAGAGAGTTAAAGTAACCTGTTACTAACCAGTGAGATTGCTTATTGTATTTTACAGCATTCTATGTGAGTCCACGGGTGTTTTTGTTATATTCAGTTTCTTGTCTTATATACTATTTACATATTACTGTATTACATTTTTATTAAATTACGAAGTACCTTTTGAAACATGTAACGTTTTATTGCAGATAATATAAAGTACTTAATAATAATATTGAAATGCATTTGCTTTTTTGTATGCTGTAATTCAATATCTTTTTAATTAAAATTATAAATATAACCCTTAGAAGTCAAGAAAGGTTATTGTTGTTCAAACTTTCTACCAGTATAAAATTGGTTGTGAAACTATCGTAACCTTAATGTCATGTGCCATAGTTGATGATTAGCTTTGAATGTTAGTGTTCATCTGTGGTTCGTTTTGGCAAATTCTATACCATTGTGTACAATAGAGAATTACATGAAAAGGCAATTCATCTGCTTTTGTATTAGCTGTGGCAAGGAAGAAGAACCTTTATCAACCTTAACGGATAACACTGGAAGGATTATCTTAATTAATAAAGTAACATATTTTTCAGTGGCATGTGATAATGTTTCATTTCTATTATGAGCTGTTACATGTTAGGATCCAGCAGGTGGCATTGGTGTAAAATTCATGGTTTGGGTACAACGAGAAATGGAGGTAGTTTGGATAGTTTTAGGGAAGGGAGTCATACTGATGGTTTCTGGCATTAATGTTCTCACCCTCTGGTTTATTATATTTAAGACACCAAAAAGACACTTGCAGTATACTGTATATGTTATTAATCCCTCTTGCTGGATATTGTACACATTACAGCTGGATTTTCATTAATAAAGGAAGTAGGGCACTATCCAACCATCACTTATCTTGTCTTCATTTCTTGAAATGTGCTGTGCCTAAAATAGCCCCCATCCGATATCTTTGAATAATGCTATAATAATTTTATTTGAAGTGATGTTCTGTCTCACTAGCTGTCCGCCCCGTTGCAGACAGTTAGCACTGGTGAATTTTTTTGTCTCAGCTGGCGGCCACTTTTAGTGTTACTGTATTTGAATATATTTAATGATCACCCCCAGGACTTTTAGCAAGGAATGGGCTTGCTCAAAATAAATACTGCGCACGCCTCCTGAATCAGCTTTGGACAACTGGATATTGAAAATACAGTAGCTTACAGATCTATATACTTTTTTGTTCATGTAAGTTACAGGAGTTAATTTATATTTCTTGTTTAAGTATGTGATGTGCAGATACAGCTTTGGTTAGCATGTGAAAGTGTTAGTGTAGTAACATGTCATCAATATAATGTAGCTGAAACACTGTATTCCTGTTTAGTTATAAGTCATGATCATTCAGGTCTATATAATTCATCATCATTCAGGTCTCCAATTGGATCTTCTGGTAAAGATCACCGTGTACAGTGTACAGCAGAGCACCAAAATCTAGAAATAAACTAGAAGACTGCAAAAATAAAATGCAATTTGATCTGGGATGAGCAATTAACATAATTTGTCACCTGTTTGAAATAAAAAATATGCGAAACAGAATCAGGCTCAGTCAAGATATGAAAGTAAAAACAAGAGACATTATTTTGTAATTAACAGCCTTTTCTGAGTACAATTAAGAAAAATAAAATTAAGCTAAAATTAGCTTAAAGGGATGTCATGTGATCAAAAATAAACCCCCAAAACTACAAGCCCTAAATATAAAATATATTATCCTATGTGATTAAATTCAAATTGGGCCTTCCAAATTGGAGTGAAAATGAGGGAAACATCTGATTCTACACTTTAAATTAAAATTTAAAAAAAATAATTTAGGAAGGAAACGTACACAATACCCTTCAGCTTCATTTAACATTGTTTTCATTTTAGAAGGTTCTGTTCCTGAACGTACAGGACTTTCATGCATCTAGTTAGTATTTTCTAATTACTAAGTTGTTAGAAATGTAATTAAAGTTAAGGAATTAACTTAATTCTCTTAATTACTAACTTTCTCTTCAACAAATCTGAATACAGGCACTAGAAATCTGTATTATAAACAGAACAGTGAGGGTAATATCAGTAAGAAAAAGTTAGCAGGTTTTAATTAAGAAGTTCTTTTTGTAGATTTTTTTTTCCTTCTTTTGATGAGCAGTGAAGTAGCTGTTATTTGTAGGCCTAAAATACATTTAAAATATACTGTGGTTTATGACATGCATTCAGTTTTTTTTTTTCATGTATTTATTTCATTTTTCGTGTTTATTAGAGGTTCCATTATCAATCTTCAAACTAGGAATTTCCTTTTGATAAAGTGTCTACTTGTGCTTATTTAAAAATAAATGAAGCTCTTTAGAAAGAATGGAGCCATGGATAAAGCCAGTCCTTGAAAATTAATTGCCTCGGTGGAAGGAAGCGACGAGCTGTGAACCTGTGTTATTTTAGTAAAATGTTATTTTAACACTTTAAAAGGGTAGAAAATGCCACCCACAGGGATTTGTGGCTTACTGGAGAAAAGATAATCTGTAATTGGGATCTGCAGGGCACCAGACGCATTGGGTAGGAAGAAATCATTGGCTTCTGACATCAAATGGCAAATTAAAAATAAAAACTTTAGAGAACAAACTTAAAATACAAGCTGTATGAGAAACAAATACATTCAGATGAATTAACCAATAATACCCAGCCTACAGTATCATAAGCTGCATATTGTTATCTGTTTTATCATAAATCGTTCTCTTAAACTATTAATAGATCAAGGAAGATAATTATTTGTGAGCGCATAGTTGTGATTTCTCACCTCAGGCAAACATTATTCAAGTTCGAATTAACGTGATTGCTGCACACAAGCAGGTTACTGTGTAGGGGTTGCTAATGTTTTTCATCCGGTTAAGTTAATTGCTATTATTGTTGTGTTGGTTCCTGCAGGACTGACAAGTGGGACTTTCTGGTGCTGCATTGAACAGCTGGGGGGTGGGATTTGTGTTAATAATGTATATGGTGTTCACTGTCTGTCTGTCTGTGTAGCTGCTGAAGTCTGGTTCCAGCCAGGTACGCTCTTTCCCACCTGCTGAACTCTATATAAGGTGCAGCCTGTGCTGAGAGAGTGACAGCAACAAGAGCTAAGACCATTTGCAAGTTTAAACAACAACACTTATAAGCGTCAATTCATTCACTCTAAAACCAATAGCACCTATAAGCGCCAATCCAATTCAGCAATAAACATCCTTTCTAGTGCCAAAGAAATCCCTTGTTGCAGTGTCTCTTTCTCCCACTGAACCCACGGGAAGCCGACGTCACAATATGTTTGGCTTCAATACCCAAACATTATAAATTAAATGTATTTTAATGTACTGCATGGTATACTTACTGTAGTCTGTTCCAAAGACTATAACATGTTATTTTTGCCCAAGCAGCCTCAAAGGCCTGCCTTGCACAAACACAGCCTCCTCTATACCTCTTTAACAATCAACAGAGGAGCTCAAAGGGTGCCCCAGTATATATAGCTTCAATCACTTTTATTAGGAAACTTTAAGTTTGAAGAAAACTGCAAACAAGCCTGCAGGGGAGGAAAGATCGATTCTAGTCAGTGCAGCAAAGGCCTCTGTGAGCTTTGAAAGTGCAAGCCGGTGGCCTCCTGCGATGATCTCCCAGCTTGGGTTGCAACGACTCCTGACTGGGCAATGAATCAGAATCTGGAAACATTCCCCCCTGCCATTCAATCAAATCTGATCAGTCTGAGACATCTCACATTCACATTAGACTGTAATGAAACTACAGGTTTGATTCATGGGTTTGACATGAATTGCTTGTATTGAGTTTAAAGTGATTGAAGCTCATAGATAAATCATATAAAGCATCCCCTTAATATGTTATAATTCCTTTTCCAGTTTTACAGAGGAAACAAACAACAAGATAATCCTTTATTTTATTCCAGGAAGCATGCGTTGTGCTTATTGTATTTATATTTCATACTTTTGTTTAATTGGGTACAATATTTTTTAGACCAGAGAATGCTACTTAGACTAGATCATGCATCTTTTGCCCATGTTTATTAATAATGAGATGTAAAGACATGTTTGCAATGCCATCATATTTATATGTATATTGCTGCCTGTTGAGATTACCAAGATTATCATGGGGGTGTTCACCTTGTCGTAGAACTAACGAGAAAGGAATTCTGCTTCACATAACATGTAATAAATACCTAATGTGCTCACATCCAATATGTAGGTCCCCAAGAGCTTTGACAGCAGAAGCCAAGCCGAAGGTTCCGAACGAATATATATATATATCTACTATATATATATATATATATATATATATATATATATATATATATAATCTTTCACAATTGCAAGGTTCCTTTTCAATAGTGTTTGAGTACCTTAGTAAAGAGAACAAATAATTAATGATAGGAGATGTATCCTGATTTTTTGTTATTTACATAAGAAAACTCCAGTAGTGCTCTCAGCTTCCCTCGAGATCATACGGTGAAATGACTCAGTAGAAACTACCTATCAACTCAGAAAACACCAGCTAACACGTCTAAAATCATTAAATTAATGTTTGCCTCTAGGGCACCTTTCAGTTGGAATGTATCGCCTGATAAAATGAAGACAGCCAGTAGCCTCGGGTTCTTTATAATGTTGATTATCAGAAACCCTGTTGTTGTGAATATAAATGTTATGAAGTTATACAGCTATGGGTGTAATGTAATGATTAGAATTCTGCTCCACTGCATCTGTCTCTCACATCCCCAAGGAGTTTCTTCTTCTAACAGTACAAGAAGAATGGGATGAAAATCATCAATCTTTTATATTAATATATTCTTTAAACTATGACTCCTTGGTGACTGTTGACTACAGTGGTGCTCAGTGGTTTTCTAGTACAATGTGAAATCTACAGGGTGTGTCTCCTGGGGATGTTTCCAGTGAAGCAGCTATAAAGGATTTTATAGTTATTCATAATACATTGCACTGAACAGGGTGTACATAAATGGACATGACTACCATAAGGAATAATATTCAAAAGCAGGTATGAGTTGTGTAAAATAATTAACAGAAATGTGTTCCATGTTGTGAGATTAACAATGACTGCATTAATGCTGTCATATTTTCTCTGTTTGTCTGTAAATTCTCAACTTAATAATTGATAACCGGGTAGTAAAAGTGACCTTAACAGACTTATACTGCTGTACAGCATAGCTTGATGAATTCCTGCAATGTTCAGTTATAAAATACTATTGCATTTTCAGTTTTCTTTTGCATTGGAAGCGCAGGAAATCAGGCTTCCCCGTAACGCTGAGCAGGTAGTGCTCATCAAGGTGTTGAAGAAATAACTACACAAAAAATCAGATGGAAGGCATGGGGCTAATGAGAAGGAAAAAAGGGCTTTCTGGAGCGTGTTTCTCCCTCCCCAGAGAGGACACTGCCACCCACCTAATTACATCCAATTAGTTTTATTAAACCTGGCTCTGAAGGAACAGGATGATAATGCTCAGCCTCTGCACTTTGTTTATGAGAACAAGGGCCTACTCATGGTCACTGCTTTTTACCAGAGTTGTTTCCCCAGGGAATAAGGATTTGGAAGGCATAATGAAGCCTTTTGTTGATTAATTTAGCTTTTTAAATGTAGACCCATGGTTTTCTTCTATGCAATACATTTTGGTATTTAAACTCCTTATTCTGTCCCCACTGGTCAACTCTAGTTACTGGTTGCTGTGATAATCGAGTGGCAGAGCACGACCTATTAGTCAGAGATGAAAAACTGTCTGGCTATCCTGATGGAAATATAGAGCAGTGATTATGCCACAATAAAGTAATAAGACTGATGGTGAAATACACAGTGGGTTATTGGAAAAACTTGGAAATTGATTGAGAAATTGACCAATTATATATAGTTACACAAATTAAAATTGTGTTTTATACACAGTATCTTTTTGGTAAACAGAAAGGGTTAATATGTTTATATATTTAATACAGTGAAAGCAGTTTAGTAAGCTTGAAAGGCATAGATATTTAATGTACACATTTGTTATAGGAATGTGAAGACAGGAAGGTTCCCATATGTATTAACTCCAGCTCTACATTAAGGCTTAGTAAAACCCAAGAGGGATGAAATCCATTATTACTCGCTACCTATGCTAATGCCTTCATCATTAAAAAAAAAGACTTGACACTTCAACTAAATGCACTGCCAATAAATCATATGATAAAGATACACATCTCATTCAGGAAAACTCCAAAATCAGGTAAACGATTGTTTTTAATTATGATTATTGTGATTATTATGATTGTTATTATTGTTGTTGTTATTTCTCAAGGTGTTTTAAATGTATTGTGTACTGTACTTTGTAGAATTGCATGACCGTTTTATAATTGGGCCAGTATAGTGGATACATGTTTTTTATTGGACCACTGAAGAAGGCACTAGCACTAATGTTTGTCATATAAATCTGTGTAAAATAATGTACATTTAACAGGGTAAACCTTTATAGGGGACTGTAGACCAAGTTTAACCAATATCTCATTTTGTAATAACCAGTTGAAGACAGATGAAATGATGTGCCTGGAGGATTCACCACCAGTCAGTTCACTAGACAGTCTGCAACTTTGTTCTGATCTTTGATCTGATAACACCAGGGTTGTTGAATGTAGAAAGAATCACCCATCATCTGTCTTCTTGACCCTGGGGTTGAAGGTGCTGATGTACACGTTGAAGCAATCTCTCAAAGGGATCACAGTTAATATTGCTTCAGTGCAGTGAAGTCATCTTCCTAATATCAAAGGAATACTAAATGGCACCAAATACCACTTAAGGGAATACAATGGTATTAGAGATGACTTCCACATTAATGAAGTGAGCTTGAAGCAGGGAATTGACAAAGACTGAGAGAAAGTTACTATTGGAGCCTATGAGGCCAAGCACACAACCAGGGTTGGCAGAAATATTTGTGAAAACTCCCATGTATAACCTTAATAAATCAACAGAATTCTGGAGAGAATCCGGGAGTACATGTGCCCAGGACAATATGTAAGGTGGTCTTTGAACTGAAAGATCAAGTGGTCTTCCTGGTAAGTTTATCTTTGTATAGACCCATTCACATGTAGCAAATTGTAGAATGGCACTGTTAAACTCAAAATGCTGTTGAGCGTTGTAGAGTGACTGCAGATAAGTTGAACACTGAATCATAGCTGTTTGGGGATCCCAAGGAGGTGTTTATAGCTAAGCAAACAAAACACCTATTTACAGTCCTTGAGCTTAGCCATGTTTTGTAGGTGTGAGAAGCTGTTGTACTTTCCTAGCAAATATATACAATGTGCAGCTTCTCCAATAGAACATTGGTAGAACACTAGCCTTGTAAAAAAAAAATGCCAATCTGGTATTGTATTCATCAATGATTGTTTTCTATAGCTTATCAATGTCATCTCATTACTGAATAAGGCCTGTTTTAGACCCATATTGATTTACTTTCCGAGAATTTTTTTGGAAAGAATGTACACTGATGGAACAGATTGGTGTTCCTAACATCTTCTCCACTTAGGGTTCATTTAGAGAAGAAATAGCTTTTTAGAAACCATTAGTGTCCATTCTAAGTACTTGTGTTAAGGGCATCAGTGACGATTGTAAGGAGTTGGCATGTACAGTACTGAGAAAAGTTTGTGAGCCCCAATGATAATTATGGAAATTCCATAGCTTTACCATGATAGCCTTCTTGAATCAAAACTCTTGAAAGAAAATTAATTTCTTAAATATCCAATAGGGTTTATATTAACCAGTTCCATGTCTTTAGAAACAAAATGATGTATGAATTAGACAAGCAATAATTAAGATTCAGGGTATGTGAAAAAGTAAGTGAACCCCTGGTTTTATCAGCTCAGTTAAGGGGATAATTAGAAACAGGTGTTTAAATAATTAGGTAGATCTTCAGGGGTGAGTTTGGGAGGCACCACCCTATATAATGAAACTTTGTGAGTTTGGTCTTCAGCATACAGGTGTGAGGAAACAAGTCATGCCATGATCAAAATAAATCTCTGCGGACCTCAGAAAAACAGTCTTGCTCATCAGTCTAGAAAGGGTTACAAACCATTTGTAAGGATTTGGGGCTCCACCAATCCACTGTCAGACAGATGTATACAAATGGAAAAGGTTCAAGACCACAGTCACTCTACCCAAGAGCGGTCATCCTACCAAAATCTCTCCAAGAACAAACCGGAAAATCATCAAGGAAGTCACAAAGAATCCCAGAGTAACATCTAAGGATCTGTAGGCCACTCTTGCCTTGGTTAATGTGAGTGTTCATGACTCAACTATCAGAAGAAGACTGATCAAGAATGGTGTTCATTGAAGGATAGCCAGGAGGAAACCACTGCTCTCTAAAAAGAACATTGCTGCCCATCTGAAGTTCGCCAAAGGGCACATACAGTAGATGATCCACAAGAATTCTGGAACAATGTTCTCTGGACAGACAAGTCAAAGGTAGAACTTTTTGGCCTCAATGAGAAATGTTACGTTTGGCAAAAACCAAACACTGCGTTTGAACAGAAGAACCTCATACCAGCCTTCAAGCATGGTGGTGGGAGTGTGGTGGTTTGGGGCTGCTTTGCAGCCTCGGGACTTGGATGGCTTGCCATTATTGACACAACCAAAAATTCTGCATTGTATCAGAAGATTCTAGAGGAGAATGTCAGGCCATCCATCCATGATCTGAAGCTGAACCGAAAGTGGGTCATGCAGCAAGACAATGATTCCAAACATACAAGCAGATCTACAAAAGAATAGCTGCAGAAGAAGACATTTTACTTTTTAAAATGGCCTAGTCAAAATCCGGACCTAAACACCATGGACACAAACTGTTTATCCCACTATGGAAGATTGTCTGTCATAGACACCTATGGTATTAATAGCCTACAATTTAATTTTGATGTCAGTGATATATAGTAATTTGTCCCCTTACCCAAGTCCTATCGCACACTTTCTATTCTTATATGTTTCCATAGAAACAAGATGCAGAATCATTAGCCATAAGGATCACTGGAGGGAGATGAGATGAACTATGCCCAATAGATTTTCCTCCCAAACCTGCGGATATGCAAAGGCCAATACAACGCTTCCTGTGGGCCCCCAGTAAACACCAGCAACCTATTGCAATCTAAACCACAGTTCGATGGCTCATCCTGCATTCCAAACAGCAGTGTTTTTACTAGCTGAGCCGCTGGGACCCTGAACTAAATTGAACCTGTGACACTGGACTGGTAAATAAATAGCTGGATAACAAAAGAATGTAGGTATGCATGATAAATCAAGCAGAGTTAAATCACACCTCCCTTCTCATTTGACTAATTAGCTTTTCTCATCCCCAATGATCTGTTATCAGCTGCCATTTTTAATCGACATAAAAGCCAAGTTATCTTTGAAATTAATTACACAAATAACACAAAGGCCTACAGAAAGTGTAAACAGGCTAATTAGTAAAATCAATCAGCCCCTATATTAATTTGCATGAAAAAAAAAAACTGTATTTGTTTGAAGCCCTTAAAATATGCTGGTTTTCCAGGCACAAATAGGGAACTCTTTTCAAATGAGCCTTATGGTCAGCACCCTGCATTCTGAAAGATTTCTATGTAATTGGGGATTAAGAACAAAGGCATGACATTCTCCAGTACAATCGCCTGGCAGGGACTAGTGATCCGAGAGAACAACATAGACAAATTACTTCATCAAAGACATTTGAATAATTATATAATCAAAGTGAAACATCTTCATTTTAATTGCCTCACACGTGCTTGTTGGCCAAATACCATTCTACCAGATCTTTTTCATTTATGCAATAATCACAAATTATTTGATCCCTTCAATTTCATTCTGGTGTGTGTGTGTTTTTAATCATTTTTATGTTAGTTGTCTGTTACTCAGCTCACAGTGTAATGTTCAGGTTTATGTTTTCAGTTATTTATACATTATATACAGGGCTCAGACCAAAACAAACAAACAAAAAGTTCCCCTCTGACTTCAATTGCTTTTGTGTTTTTCTCCCAAGTGACATCCTCCTTCCAATTACCCCCTTCACCCCTTCTTATTATTCTCTTTTCAAAGTTTAAATAACCATGTGGCACCAGGAGCTATTGTCAGTTTTTTTTTTCTACCTTAGTTAGTTCTAGGTAATTAATTAACTTAGCGAACAGCTAGCAAACAGTCACAGTTAAACTTCAATATTTTTTTTCTTTCATACCATATTACTTAAAATCCAGAAATGAAATATCATCACGGCATACCACCATGATATATACCGGTAGAGTACTTGTTATTTTGCACGTGTTTTACAGTGCATGGCCACACACTCAGGGCTAGTTGGAAATCTGTGTAGCATGCTGACTGCAGTACTATTTGTATCAGCATCTGGGTTACTGTGTTACCTTTCACTTTGTGTTACTCAGTTACTTCTGTTCACATGAAGGCCTATCAGTAGTTGAATTGTCATGCTTTTTTTACAATATTTGCTTTGCCATACATGATGCCCCTTTATCTAAAATATCTCCAAATATTCATTTGTATACCAGCTTTCTAATCAATCTGTACTAGAATTATGTTTTTTTATATAAATTTCAAGGGCAGGGGTTACATGCATATATACACTAAGGGTAGGGGTTTAATATACACAATCTATATATATATAAATATACATACTGTACATACATGCATACATACATACAGTGCATTCATATGTTTTAAACTTTTAAATAAATAAATGTATAAAACTAATTTATAGTACTTATACCAGTAGTTATTCTGACATGAAAGGCACTCTTTTTTTCTAACTAATTAGCACAGGTGAAACAAATGAATCCTCCAGTGTAAATTAGATTTCCACTTGAGCCTAGAAAAGGCTTGGACACCTGTCTCAGACAGACTGTGCTGAAATTTCTTCCCTTCTGCAGACCATTACTAGAATAATTAGCTGTATTTCACATTACTGACGGCTCTTTAAAAAACAAAGAGACTGGCTGTGCTAACATCCTGCTGAACATGGCTACCTTCTGACTCCACTTCTCCAATTTTAAGGGAGGGGGCACATTTAGAGATTAGTGAGAAGATATTTCCTTGTATTTCCCCCCTGTACACATGGAATATAATTGAAATCTACAGTGTTAACCATTGTTAGTCATGCTATACCACATGCATTACTTTTTTATATACATTTGTACATGTTGTCATAAGCCCCTTTCACACTGGCATGCTGTACCTGGGTCGGACACGGTGTCATGCAGGTTGGGTACACGATTTCACACTGCTTTTGGTCAAGCAGAGTTGACCTGGGAAGCAGCTTGTTACGAATGCTTCCATCCAAGCTTCTCTGGATTGAACCTTCAGGCCAAATGTTGATTAGGGCAAATGTTTCTACATCACTGCTGCAATCTGGCTCATGCTGTGTCTCAATCAGCTAAACATGGCTAAACAGAATAAACAGAAAGGTTCCTTGCGGAAGTGAAACTTTCACACAGGCATGGCTATTTATTATTATGTTGGCTCACAAATGGCCGTCATGCATTTTGTCTCGCTCAACCCGGGTCAAAACATGTTGACCCACATCCTGAAGTGGGATGCTGGGAGCTGGGTATGACCCAGGTATATGGTTCACACTACACAAGATTATGACCCGGGTAGCCAGAACCAGGTCCGGACCTGGGTAGGACAGCCAGTGCTCATTTAGACCATCAGTTCTCATCTTTTCTTATAGGTGTTTACCGGCTTATAAGAGTAGTAAACAATTTAGCTCATGTGGCTGGAAATACACATTTACTGTACCCATGTATATTTGTGGCACATCACTAGTTACACTCTGTCTCCTTAGCTTTCTCAGCGTAATCCGTTTCTCCACAGACTGAGTTTTAAATGCATGCACAACTGCATTGAATAAGCAACAAAAATACTATAGATCAGGATTCCCTACTGCTCTACAGACATGACTTGTGTTTAAAAATAGTAATGGGCGTATAGATACCAAATTCATTATTAGTGCAAATTAAAGTGCAAACATGAATCATAAACCATTCTGTAAATAAGTGTTTATGTCATAAGTCACTAAATTGAGCACTGCACTTTTTCATTTTTCAATGATTAATTGATTGGCTGTAAATCTCCCTCCTGACCTGTAAGGGTGCTAAGCAGCGAGAACAGAGTTATTTGGACGGGCTGGTCCGACAGTTCTTTCCCAGGGTCGGTAAGTCAGTCATTGTGGAAGAAGGCGAGACTCTGTTGCAAGAAAGTATTGACCCGGAAAGGAAACAACGTGGCACCCTTTGATTGGAGAGGCGGTTGCACTCGTTTACCAAGGAGTCATGCTTGACAGCATAAAAGGGGACAGAGAATTGTAATCTGTTCCTTCCCTTCTGGTTTTGTATTTTGAACCTAGAATGAAGGTGAGAGATCCCAGTGAAAGGAACGCTGAATTTTGTTTGTTTTTCATGTTGTTAGTAATTGTCTTTTTTGTGCCCTGCTTTGCCTCGTGCCTTGCAGTGGACCCAGGCCTTGTGATATTAGAGTATCACACATCCTATTGTGCCTTATTGCTTACTAAAGAAATACAGGGAATCCCTATTGGTGCAATCTATAAGATAAAATACAACATTGCATATATCTTCTGTCAAAGCAGTATCTCACCAAACTGGAAAGATCACTTCCCAGGTTGAAAATCATTATTTTGTGCCTTGACAAATCTTCATGAGCATTTATCAAGATAATTCCAATTTAATAGGATTTTTAAATACCTCTGGCACATAACTGATTACTCTGATTTTCAGCAACACCGTAACAAAAAAGTATTATCCTCTGACATTTATTAAAAAAAAGTTACTGCATGTACTTATATTTTATTTATTTATTTATTTATTTATTTTTTACTGTGTTCCCTTATCCACTAAATATTATATAATGTGAATTAGAGTCACAATGTTGTGGCTTGCTTTTCCCTTTATAAAAGATGCACACATAAGGGTAAATGTATAGTTGATTTTTTTTTTTTTTTTTTTTTTTTTTTTTTTTTTTTTTTTTTTATAGCTGGTGAAAAATGTCCCAACCCTGTCCCAACATAGAAACCAATACATTTTTAAACTTAATGGAATGATATTTTGCTACTCTCTCTGTGCTTGAAGAGCATGGGTTTTAACAATCTCCCTGAGAGGCAGAAGATCAGGACTGATGTTGGGAGTCTCCTGATAATATCAATGACTGATGTTGGGAATCTACTGACAACATCAAAAAAGTTGTCAAGGCAGTACTGCTGCCAATTTGCATACAAAATGCATGTCAAGGTCTGATAGAGTGTATCTAGAGCAAGTTATGTAAATGGTCAGGTGCAGCCAATCCTTTACAATGCCTTTACCCTGGTCTCGTAGTAAGATATATCCAGTGCTAGCAAACAAAACTTTGACCTGGAGTAACACAAATGTGTTTGCTGAATGTTTCTATCGGATTTGTTAAGTTTTTCATACTGATTATAAAAGCTTATGTTTTAAGTACACTATACTGTTTTGCGTACATGTTTACTGCACTTTACCTATAAAGAATAGCTGTTAAAACACAAGGAACAATGGCAGTATATACACCTCTAAAGGGAGCTTTCTGGTTTTAATAACTGTCTGCTAGAGACTGTAGTGAGCAAGTCACATTTTGTGAATAATAAGGATATAAATAAACAATGTTAATTATAGATAATTTACAAGAACAGTACAATAGATCCTTAATTAAAACCAGTCACCTCCAATGCCAAAGTGAAATGACAACTGCGTTAACTTTCTTGGGTTTGTGGCTTATCATTAGCACAATACTGGAACCAGAGTACAATACAACATCTCAGAGTGATTGGACTGTCATCACATTTGTGACTTGATAGTTTTAGAGAACTTTCAGATTGTTATCATAATTATGTGTCAGGTTTCCAGCTCTCTGTGGAATAGGCTTTGGTGATTTTACACTCATAATTAAGAGAGTAGTAAATCCACCCAACTGGAGGTGTGTGTATGTGTGAGGAGAGAGTGTGTATGAGGGGAGGGGAGGTGGGGTGTTAAGTTTTGTCATTTCAGTAAGAAAGATCAGTTTAACTTAGTGGCCACACATGGTATATCACATGCTAATACACAGAGGTTGCAAATGTATATGTTTCAAATGTAATCATGCACATAATATAATAAAACCTAATTAATTGAAACAGCAATTATCTCTCCAAAAATATTGGCTTAAACACTTTCTTAAATAAGCATTTTACTTTTCCATATCAGGCAGTTAATTAGCCAGATTTCTGTATGGGTCCTAGCACAGAGCAGATGGTGTGGTTTGTGCTAGATAAAAATGTTAATTTGTCAAATTGAAATGAAACAACTTGATTGTGAATCTCATTGGCTCTGGTTTTGTTTTGCGTTGGCATACACCTTGGTTTGTGTACATTTCTGGACAAGACTAACAGTGAGGTAACCTATTCTAGTTAACCCATTCCATAACTTCACCATTCCCTGTGTAAACAAGTATCTCATACCCTCTGGAGCAGCATTTGTTGTTGCCTTAGTGTTGATTGCCATTATTCAGCCAATCCAGTTTGACTGCCATTTCCCCTGGTAAAGTAAAAAACTCCAAAAAGAGGTGGGTTTAAATTTAGCTTTCAATATTATTGGTAGCTGCCACTGAATTAAGGTTGTTGTGAATGTGGGAGAAACCACCTTAGTCCACTCCCTGCTTGAGTCTGTAAAGATAAAGGTGTCTTTCTTCTTCTTCTCCTTCTATTTGGCCATTTATGTCAGATGGTATCTGTTACACAAAGTCCTTGAATGCTATATGTATATTTCTGTATATACAGTGTTACCCCATTATAACGCGACCAGTTATAGTGTGGAATCGGTTAGCACATGGTAAGGTTCCCCCTTTTCCCCCACAATGCAATTTTATTCACAAATGTTGGGTTTATTGTTGTTTTATATTACAATATTTAAAGCCATTTAAGTTGAAACTGGGACATATTACTTATAAAGCTCCCGTGCTTGCATCTTCTAAAAAAGTAAAAACAAATGTTACTAAACAACTACGAAAAAAACTGTGTATAAACATCCTTGGACTCTGTGTTATTTATTTACAGTTTACAATATTTATTAAAAATATATATATATATACAATTTAAATAAGAGTGGTGTAAATTTTAAACCGGTGGAATAGCACATTGTATGTATTGTAACAACCTAGGATTTATACTGTTACACGACTGGTCTACAGACCCGTGTGTGTGTGTGTGTGTGTGTGTGTGTGTGTGTGTGTGTGTGTGTGTGTGTGTGTGTGTGTGTGTGTAGCAGGGAAGTCCGTCCGAGGTCTGTAAGTTGACTGGCGTCCCTGAGTTTCCCTGAATAATTATTTTGTCATTAGCTCTTGACTTACACCTACTAATTAAAAAAAAAAAAAAGTGCCAACAAAGTCATTTAACCAGAGGCAATTAGTCATATACCTGTATCTGTTTTATGAAGCAAAGAGTAATAAAAAAAGTTTACATGACAAACAAATGAAAGTGTTTGTTATTATTATTATTATTCTATTATTATTCATTTCTATATTATATTATTTTTTAATAATAATAAGGTACTTTAAACTTCCAAGTAACTTTTAAAAGTCACCCCCAGGACACGATGCTCCTGAAAAAGAAAATAATAGACAAAGTGAGTTCTAAACAAGAAGAACGGTATTTTAAGTATATGCAAAGCAGACCCTGTTTTCTGGAATTCAATTTTGGGTCATGGTGGTTCAGGTTACTGAGATAGGTAAGATGTTAAAACATTCCACAGCTGACTAACATTAGACTCTTCACCATGTCACCCTGTAGTGTATAGTCGTCTTACTCTTGAGGCTTTCAATGCTTGCATCGGTTGTCATGGAACCTCAAAGCCTATTTCCAGGAATACTTGTTTTTTGTAGATCTGCCGAGGAACGAAAATAATCTGTCTGAAGATTGACTTGCCTGGGCTTCTAACACTTTAATCCTCTGTTTTGGTGTTTTCTTCACTATGAATATGTCCCTTTTCTAGTAAAGAAGAGCTTGTTTACTGTGTAAATCATTTGTTTGCTGCTGACTTTAATTCTATCAGTTACCAGCAGCTGGATTTGTTCCCATTGAAGGAATGGGAAGCAAATTTACTTTGTCTTCTTTTGCTTATTGGTATTACCAACTAACTGGTAACTGTCTGTTTTATGCTTAAAATACATTTATTGTTGTCTGTTTATTACTTTATTCTACAGTTTGGCCTTTGCGTGCATTTTTTTCAGAAAGCAGGTGTGTTGACTGTCTAGTTTGTTTACATTCGCCAAAATGCTCTGTTAACTGTTGGGACACCAGCATCCTTCCCCTACTTGATCCTTTACAAAATCTGTGAGCCAAAGGCAACCCCCTGCTACTACCTGCATCTTTAGAGTGATTGGAATTACAGCAGAAATGCACCTTTTTTCTAAATAATGTTATTATAAAGTAAATTGTATTTTCTGTACTGCTCAGACTGAATATGTAAAAAAAAAAAATAACATAGGAGACACTACACCTTTAAGTTGTTTAACGCATTTGACATGTTTCTTTATTGGAAATATTTAACAACTTAGCAAGCTTCTTCAACAAACAAATTTAATTAAACACATCTGCATCTCATTAACCCTGCTCATTTTGATTTAAAAAATGCAGTTTCCCACTTATTTTTCCCTAGGCTGTTAATTTAAAAGTGGAATCTTTCTTGTTCAACCATGTGACAAAATTGTGTTACATTTCTGCATTAAATATATACTGAATCTCAGGTTTCACATTACAGTTACACTCCAAAGCAGGTAGGCGTGGTTTGGCTTTGTTTTAGGAACAGAAGTTTGGCAGCTTGAGCAAATCCTCAAAATGCAGCATTTCCATAAGTTTACATTTTTGTAAGGAATTCCTTCAAACCCTATGATCAAGAATAGATGTAATTTGTATACCTCGCTATAAAAAAAAAAAAAATAGTAAAAGGTGCATGTTATACTAAACTAAATTTTAGTACAGGTCATTCTAACCTTTTAGTGACCCAAACACTATATATCTCAAAGAGCCAGCTGCCCAATGTTTCACTATGTTGTACATATCTTTCTCAAGAGAGCCTATATATATATATATATATATATATATATATATATATATATATATATATATATATATATATATATATATATATATGTAAGGTATAAACCACGACAGGCTGTGCGGTTCCCACGATATATACCATGCCCGGGGTGGTTTATACCGCATATAATACGTGCATTTGGCAAGAAAGAGATCCAATATCTTGGATAAATCATGGGTAGCGGGCAGGTAAAACCGGTAGCCTTTAAGGTCCAGGCATTGTTGGAATCGGCGATCCCAAAAACCAAGTCTCATGTGAGAGCACTACTGGGGATAGCAGGTCCCAGAGTATTCCACCATAGTTAACCCTCTGGTCGATCTCACCAAAAAGAATGCAACACATTTTGTGAAGTGGACAGATGACTGTCAGGGGGCCTTTGATATAATAAAGAGGAGACTCTGCCAAGCCCCCACCCTAATTACCCCAGATTTCAGCAAGGAGTTCATACTTCAGACTGATGTCTCCGACATTGGTCTAAGGGCTGTCCTGTCCCAAAAAGTATATGGAGTAGAACATCCCATTTTATATACAGTGGCTCTCAAAAGTATTCACCCCCCTTGGACTTCTCCACATTTTATTGTATTACAACATGGAATCAAAATGGATTAATTAAGAGTTTTGGCCACTGATCAACATAAACAAAGTCCACAATGTCAAATTGAAAAATAAAATCTACAAATTGTTCTAAATTAATTACAACAGAATAATTGATTGCATAAGTATTCAACACCTTTACTATGGCACACCTAAATAAGCTCTGGTGCAACCAATTGTCTTTAGAAGTCACATAATTAGTTGAATGGAGTCCACCTATGTGCAATTAAGGTGTTTCACATGATTTCAGGTTAAATACATCTGCCTCTGTGAGGTCCCACAGTTGGTTAGTACATATCCTAACAAAAACTACATCATGAAGACAAGGAACATTCAAAGCAAATCCAGAATAAGGTTCTTTAAAAGCACAAATCAGGGCTAGGACATAAGAACATTTCCAAGGCATCGAATATCCCGCGGAGCACAGTAAAGTCCATTATTAAGAATATGGCACAATTGCGAATCTGTCTAGAAGAGGCCGTCCTCGAGAAGAGCAAAAGTGAGGGAGGCCACCAAGCGGCCAATGGCAATTCTAAAGGAGTTACAGTCTTCCACGGCTGAGCTGGGAGATACTGTGCACATGGCAACAATAGCCCGGGTGCTTCTCAAAATTGGCCTTTATGGGAGAGTGGCAAAAAGAAAGCCATTGTTTGCCAGAAGGCATGTGGGAGACTCTGAGACCAAGTGGAAGAAGATTGCATGGTCTGATGAGACCTAAATAGAGCTTTTTGAGCTCAACGCTAAGTGCTATGTTTGGCGCAAGCTTAACTGCCCACATCATCCTGAGAACACCATCCCTACCGTGATTCATGTTGGTGGCAGCATCATGCTATGGGGATGTTTCTCTGCATCAGGGCCTGGAAAGCGCATGAAGATAGAGGGAAAAATGGATGCAGCAAAGTACAGAGAAATCCTAGGGAAAACCTGCTGAAATCTGCAAGAGACCTGGGACTTGGGAGAAGATTCATCTTCCAGCAGGAAAATGACCCCAAACATACAGCCAAAGACACACTGGAATGGTTTAAAAACAAAAAGGTCAATGTCCTGGAGTGGCCCAGTCAAAACCTGGACCTCAATCCAATTGAGAATATGTGGAAAGAGTTGAAAATTTCTGTTCACCAAAGGTCCCCATCAAACTTGACGGAGCTTGAGCAATTTTGCAAAGAAGAATGGGCAATAAGTGCAATGTCTAGATGTACAAAGCTGGTAGAGACTTATCCAAATAGACTCATGGCTGTAATTGCTGCCAAAGGTGCCTCTACCAAATATTGACTCAAGGGGGTGAATACTTATTTTCTGTTTTGTATTTGTAATTAATTTAGAACAATTTGTAGCTTTTATTTTTCACTTTGACATTATGGACGTGTTGATCAGTGGCAAAAACTCCTAATTAAATCCATTTTGATTCCGTGTTGTAACACAATAAAATGTGGAAAAGTCCAAGGGGGTGAATACTTTTGAGAGCCACTGTATGAGCAGGAACATGTTTCCCAGGGAAAGTAAATACTCTGTCATCAAGAAAGAGTGGTCACTTTACTTCAGCCCTGATAAAGATTTTTGGACATCACAAAAGCCAAGAAATAATACAGAAACAGAAACCCATAAATGCAACGTGGTAATTGTTAGATCCACATAATGGACATGACTAGCCATATATGTATTATACTCTCTATGTCCATTGCCCTCTGTAATCATCTGCTGAGCCAAAATGAATTCTTGTTGTTTTTTTCTGTAGTTTTTAGTCCTTATGGTTTAAAGGGCTGTTCAATTACTGGAAGAAATCTCCAGTGGGGTGTGAGCATGTCTGGACTTCAAACTTCCCGATCAAGTAACACAAAATTATTTTCTAATTTTGATTAGTTGTATATCATTTCTGCCTGTGGGAATACATGTCTATGCCTCCTGATAGCAGATTCCTACATGACCTGCCTATTAATGTCTTTAAATTAACAGTACATTCTTGACAACACATCTGTAGATTCTGTTCCGCCTGTTCCTTTGTGCCACATCTCACACAATACAATTTAATGCCAATCAGGTCCAGGCTTGACCGTTTAATTCTTAGTCAGTTGCCGTTAGTCAGAGACTCTTCTGCTTCCTGTGTTTTATTTTGTACGAGTGACAATGTGTGGACGAAGACCAGTTACTACGATCTTAAAAACCTGCCGAGTGCTCTCATTAAACACGAAAAGTCTTTAGCTCACATCCAAAGGCAGATATCTCTCAAGACATTTGGAAATGTGTGGATAGAGTTAGCACTGAATCAAAAACAAAGGAGCCTTACTGACCACCATAATAAAAAGGTTAGAGAAAATCGAGAGATTTTGAAAAGATTGATCAATGCAATGTGCTTGCATTTCGTGGGAACAATAAGGGCAGTAGCTCTGTAAATTGGAGCAATTACACTGAACTTGTGCGGTTACGATGAGAAATTGACTTCACACTTAGTCATTGTCAGTTTTTTCTGACAGAATTTAACTAATTGATGCGATTGCAGAAGTAATTAGAACTAACAGGAAGAAGAGGTTTCCGAAGCACCGTTTGTTGATGAAGAGTGAAGGAAGCGTTTCTAGGTTTGATGGTGTGATCAGTGACAGAACTGCAGACCTTAGAAACTTACAGCTGTGTTCAAAAGCTGGTCACCCAAACGTATGAAGAAGCCTTCGTTATGGCCTCAGAACTGAATTGATTGCATGCCAAAATAAAAGAGAAAGTTCCAGAACCTACATTTACTCACTGCTATGCACAAAGGTTAAATCTTATACTTTCTCAATCGGCAAATCGCATCTCTGAATGCAAAATCTTTTTCAAAACTGTGGAGGGATTCACTGCATTCGTTAACAAATCCACAAAACGCACTCGTCTTCTTGATCAAGTAGTGAAGCGACGCATGACTCGGGCTGCACAGGTGGAACTCTTATTCAAGACTTGTACAAACAATATGTCATCATCACTGATTTACACACAATGTTCCAAATAATGTGAGAAAAGCCTCATAACTGGGACAGTGATACTCTTGTAATGGCAGGAGGATTTGATAGTTGGCTGTCTAAAGCACACAATCTATTTCTCTTAATGGCCTTTCAAGACATTTTCAATGAAACAAAAAACAAAATGCAAAACAAAATAACGGACATTGGATCTGTCAGCAAAAAATTGAAAACACAATGACTTCTTTGGAAAACAAACGTCTGTTCTTCTGCCAAAGATTTGAAGACATATGTGCAGAAATGAAGAAAACCCGAAAACCCGATCAACATCTGCTACATTACCAATCAAAACAGAAATGAAACAAATTTACTTTCAAATTGCAGATAATATCAAAGAACAAATGAGCTTGTTTTAGTAATTTTGGACACTTGCAGTTCATTGGACTTGCAATTTGATGCAGTGTCCAAATAATTTGATGATCAAAAACTAGACAGCCTGCGGAAATATGCAGAATGCAGATCTTTTTGGAATTGTGACAAAGTGCCCACCCCTGTGTATATTATCTGTTATGTGTTGCGTGTGGTGTGTTTAAATGTTGGTGTATAGACATTGGTACACGGGATATAAACGGGTCTGTGTAACACAAGCATTTAAAATGTATATGTGTATTCAGGCACGAAGATTGCACAGCACTTCACGTGCAAGTAAAATGTAATAATATGTGAGCATGGGCAATTGCACTTTATTAATTCACGTGCTGGGATTCAAGTGAATAATTAATTAGTAATTGAATCCCAGCACAACAGTATATATATAGATGCACGTTGTCACATACTCGCGGTTGGTGTTCAGTGGTGAGTGGAGAACGGGATAGGAGACAGAGGTAGAAGTAATAATAAGAATAGTAGTCATCGTTAAATAGAAGCTCACCGTGTTTGTTTGTTAGTCCACTGTTTGTTTTGTTTAGTTCATTTTGTTTGTCTCTTATTTTGGCATAGAGTGCCGTGTCCTGTTGTTTTCTGTTTGTTCAACTTATTTTACAATAAACCGGCGCAAACAAGCACCATCATCATTTCACATCATCTGTCTTTGTATATTTCATTCCTTCCTGGTTCTGATGCCGCCCACTTGGCCATCTTTGTGACAGGAATGTACAGTGCACAAATGTTAAGGGACAAATCTCCTGGGGAGTTACTCAACAAGTTTATATTTCACCACAATTTGTTGCAGATGTTACCTGAAGCGACAAAGTTACTGCAGCTGGTGCTGATGATACCTGCCACAACAGCATCTGTGGAACAGACTTTTTCTGCGCTGAAGAGAATCAAGACATTCAGTTGAAACCGGACAGGCCAAGCTCAGCTGTATGCCTTGGCATTGCTGTCAGTTGAAAAGCAGAGACTGTCAAATCTGCAAAGGAATAAGGATATTTACAAGTCCGTAACAGAAATCTTTGTTCAGAAAGAAAGACGGATGGACTTCATCTTCAAATAAATATGTAAGTAAAACAAAATATGTTTAGTACTCTATGGCGTTCAGACCATAGCTGATGCTACACCACTAAAGAGTTTTATTACTATGAATTATATAAAAGATTATACTAAACTTACCCTTAAATTTTTATTTGGTTGTCAAAACCCCGACAATTCCCTTTACTCCGTTTTCATTTGCTTTCCTCTCGTCTCTGTCCTATTTGAGAAATAACAAACATTAGATTGTTCAAGAATAAAGCAGTTATAGTTTGGGATTGATGTAGTTTATTTCATGTAACAATGCCGAAGTGTGATGTTAATTCAAAATAATTTAATATGGTGCTAAAATATGATTTGATGGGGAATTTAAACAGTTTTGCTGTTAAGGGAAATGAGTGAAAAAGTAAACAGAAAGGAGAGCAGACAGATAAACATATTTGTTTGTAATTAAAAAGTTCTTAAAACCATTGTACTTAAAAAAAAGCGTATTTCTTAAGCATGTAACATTAGCATTATATTATTTACCTTAAGACATTTTAAAACCATCCTAAATTAGTCTTTGTTTAATAGTCAAAGAAGGATATGTTTTGTTTTTTTTAAGCTATAGGGCTTCAATTAGCATGGTCTGACAGAAGTGCCTATCCTGACACTTCAGAGACACAGGATGCCAGGAAACGCTGTAGCGTGTGTTTATTATTTACAATGAAAAGAAAATAAACAAAACCTAACCCGATCTTGGGCCCTATTTAAATAAATGATGTTCCTATCTAATATCGAGGGAGGCTAAGCCTGTTACCTCATCACCAAAACCAAAATGTAATCCAAATACCTTTTCCAATATTTTGTTTTCCAGTTTCACAATACTCGCAATAACAACCAGATCTCTTTCTCTCCAACCAAACTCCTACCATCACCTACACTGAAACACACTCACACCCTTTTAAACATAATTAATTGGTTTATTGAATCAACCTGGAGTTGGTTCTGACTCTAGTAAACTTTACTGGGTCCTATGCTCCCAATTATGGTCTACTAAATAAGACCTATTTACTTTAAACCATATTTAATTATTTTAACTTTCATTTATTATCACACCATTATCATTTAGTAGTTCATCAATTATCCAATCTTTAGTTTTAACCTCAAGCACACTATATCATTTAATTTCTCCTTTCACCTTTTGTTCTTTCCCTAACCAATCCTTCACTGTATATATATATATATATATACACACACACACACACACACACACACATATGTGACAGGCTGGCGAGTGGATAGAGGTCCAGAGACAGACTGCAGTTCAAAAAAATAATATTTTTATTACAAATAAACACAAAATAAAAGGGCACAAGGGCCAAAACAAAGGTATTTAAGCTCAAATAGAAAGACACAGAACATGACTTACAAAAATAAAGGTTACCAGGCTGGGCGATGCCTTCACTGGAACAGAAAAGACCAAAAAACACAAAACAACAAGCACAAACACCAGCTTGCTTCCTCAGCTCCCTCCTTTCTCTAATGGGAAGCTGAGACCTCCTTTTATGTCAGATGGCTGCATGCTGATTGATCGTTAATTACTCCAATCAACGCCAGCCACCTGAACACAATAAACCCAGGCAGGTAGGGGAATTTAACCCCATAACTGCCAATTTATATATATATATATATATATATATATATATATATATATATATATATATATATATATATATATATATATATATATATATTTTTTTTTTTTTTTTTTTGTTAGTTCAGGAGCTATATTAAAAAGTGTAGCAAAGATTAGAAAAAATCTAGAAAATATACCTTTCTCTTTCCTAAATAAATGTGTCAACACATTTCATAATTTTTTGAACAAAATATGACCCATTTCAGAACAGTAAGGATGAATGTGAAGGTGAAAGTGAGGGGTCAAATGCCATAATAGTGCAGCCAGAAGCTAGTCATGAAGACGAGAATAATTTTGATGAAGGGGAAGAAGTTGTTTCTGTGCCTCGTGAGTTACCATCTGGAGAAAGTGAGGAAAGAACAGTCAGAAAGGGAAGGAAGCGCACTAGAGATGTAGCTAATTGGAATGCAAATCAGTTGACGTTAAAGTGAAATTCAGGGAAAATCTGCATAAACTACAAGGGAAAAGACATTCCTGCAAAAGAATTAAACCCAGCTGAACATATATGTAGACGTAAATGTGCGGAAAAAGTAGGTGAGGGTGAGCAAAAAATTATTCACCAAAAGTTTGGAATCTTCAAGATTACAATAAGCAAAATGCATTTATTTGTTGCAGTGTGAAACAAGTACGCCCTAAACAGAGACGTTCTTATCAAGCAACAGATTACACTGTGTAACAATTATTATTTTTTTTTTTTTTTTGGTTCCTGGGTAGTAAGTGTTATTTCCTAATTGCTTATGCCTCAAAAGTATAGAAAATGGCTATTATTCCCCACAGACTTTGCTTTTGTGACCAGGACAGTGATATTTTGAAATTTACCTATTTTCCAGAACATTCCAGATAGATTCAGTGCTGAGTAAACTTGGAGTAACTTCTAGAACTTTCCAGTAATATAAATAGTAGTATAAATACAGGGGCCTTAAGTCCACCAGTTCAGTTTAGTTCCAGCTGCCTAAGTGGATACATATCTGTATTTGTCCGAGATGGCATCAAGAGGCTGTAATGGTGGCATTCCTGATGGGTCTCCAAGTTGGTTTTACCAAGTTTCCCTGCTATCTTTGCCTTTGGGACAGCAGGGACACCAAGGCGCACTACCACAGGTGGGACTGGCCACAGCAGACCGAGTTCTCTGTGGGGAGGAACAACGTCAAGTCGGAACCACTGGTGGACCCCCGGAAGGTGCTGATGCCACCACTGCACATCAAATTGGGCCTTATGAAACAATTTCTCAGAGCTCTAGATAAGGAGTCGGCAGCCTTCAAGTACCTTCAAGACTTCTTCCCTAAGCTGTCTGAGGCAAAGGTCAAAGCCGGTGTTTTCATTGGACCGCAGATAAAGAAGATCCTGGAGTGCAATGAATTCCCCAAGAAGCTCACTAGTAAGGAGAAAGCGGCTTAGAACAGCTTTGTCGCAGTGGTTCGGGGCTTCCTGGGCAATCACAAGGCCGAAAACTATTTGGAGCTGGTTGAGTCTCTGGTGAAGAACTACGGCACAATGGGCTGTAGGATGTCCCTCAAAGTCCATATCCTTTATGCTCATCTTGATAAATTTAAGGAGAACATGGGAGCGTACTCGGAGGAGCAAGACGAGCGCTTCCACCAGGATATACTAGACTTTGAATGCCGCTACCAAGGACAGTATAACCCAAGAACATGATGGGGGACTACATTTGGGGGCTGATTCATGAAAGTGATTTACAGTATAATCGTAAATCTCAAAAAACTACTCACTTCTATATCTTTTGTAGTCATTTTTGTATTACTTTAATATAAATACATGTTAATTTGGATTCATATGTTGTTTGTGTGCAAGAAGTTCGTTCTACAAACAATACAAATAAGTACTGGGTAACTGGACTGCACCTTGAGGTCTCAGCTGTTGAATGATGGTATCCCTAGGCCTGATGGAAGGGGAAAACAGGGTAAACATCATAGGCTTGAACATATCGGCACTTTTCCTTGATATGAAAGCCACTATACTAGAACTCATCATACAAATTAAAATTGTCGCCAGTACTTCCCTCCTTACCTAACCATTTCACAAATGTATGTGCTGTATTGTACATGGTGCCTCTAGAAAGGCATTGAGCCTGTGGAGGAGTGGGCATACCATAAGGTTTAGAAGAATTCAACCTGAGCTTCCATCAGCCACTAAAGGACACTTGCAAAGCATGTGCCAGCTGCAAAATTAAAATAATTGTTTGACTAACCACAGAGGAAAAACTGTGCCTGCAAGCTGAATAGAATCGCCATCTCAGAAAGGCACAAAAAGCAAAAGTTTCTCTGAAGTTTTCAAAAACAAACTCAGAACAAGGACAAGCATCCAGAGGCTCAAACGGCATTGGGTTAGGGTGCATTATAGATTACTGCAGTAAACGTCTTCATGAAGGAAAGACAAGGTTTTCATTGTTTTCAAATACCGCTGTGGTGGATGAAACAGGAACTTTAAAATGGCAATGGTTTGCTCTTACTTGGTACACATTGGTGCAGATGCGGTTGAACAGAAGTTTCTGACACCTGGTCACAGTTATCTTCTCAATGAAGCAGACTTTGGGGTTGCTGAAAGATCGAAATCTAAACATCATGATATGTTACTATTCATTCCTTAAAACTGGATGAAAGTAGTTGAAACTGCCATAAAGAAGAACCCATTGAAGGTGGTAAAAATGACACAAAATGAGTTTGTAAGCTTGCAAGAAGGGATCAGCTCAAAAGCAGTCACTGCAGAAACAATGAACGTTAAATAGACACACAAATCCATTGGCTGCAATTTGAGAGTGGAAATCCCCTAACCATGATGATTAAATATACCTTAGAACAGGACACATCTTGGTATGAAATTGATTTTTCACGAAAAAACACGAGCAGTTGTGTTTCTGTACCAATTGGGATGACCAAGCAAAGCACTGAAGAAATGAGACCTGCTTGGACTCCTTCAGTATATCCCTCCAGTGTATCACAAGTTTTACTGGAATCAACCAGTAGATGGTAACAATTGCAGCCAGGAGTTCCATCCATATGATATACCTAGTGACTCAGAAGAATGCAGTTTTCATGATGAGTCCTAGAGTGAGAATCTTGAAAATTACTGAATGGTGATCATACTATAAAGGCTGTAAATTAATCAAACCTAAAGCAAGGTCTCCAACTAGATCACATCTTTACATTGGAAACACTTTGGAAATAAATCCTAAAGAATATAATATAGCTACCTAAAAAAAGAAAACTTTTCACAACAAAAGTTGATGTTTCTTTTTCACAAGGCTTAAGATAATCCATTTCATTATGTTATGGTTGGATATTTTACTAAAAAATACAACTGTTACAATATTATTGTTCAATAAATGTAGACTTTTTTTGGACATAAACTTTCTTTATATTGCATGAGAACAAAAACATCCTTAGAATAAAAGGCCAAAAAAATATAAAATGTTTCATTATTTTAAGTTTAACAATAAGAACTTAAAGACCACACTGTAATGTTCCTCTTCACTGTAATATTCCTGTTGTGGCCTTGAACTGGCTGTGTAAAATTTATTTGAGTATGAAATTAGTTAATGAAAGGTGTCTAAGACCCAGCCATTTTTACAATTCCAATAAAAACTACCTCATGAAAGATAAATGTGTATTGGTTTGACTGAAAGGCTCTCCATTTGATGCCAGATGTTAGCAAGATCACACAGCTATGGTAAAAAACTTAAAATATTGAAACATGGATCACCAAGTGATATCATTCTCAGTCAATCAAAAGCCAGGAGACACATTCTGAGATTAGAAAGCCCATTAATATCAAACACATGCCATAACAAATTATCTATCATCATTTTTGTTTTGACTTCATTGATTTTTTTTGTGGCTGGCTGAACTTCGGTTTGAATAATAGCAAGCCTTTGATTATTTAATTTCTCTTGCTGTTCAATGAAGGTCTAAATTAATGGTTCTAAATTGCATAAATCTTGCTTCCAGAAATAATATAACCATATCAGAATCCTTGCTTCTTGTGCTAACTGAAGCTTTTAGAGTGAGGTTATTAAAATTATGAGCATCGAAGCCAAAATAAAATAAAAATTAAAAACAAAACCTAAAGTTAAGCTAGAAATCTTGTTAAAGACTGTGTAGCACGGGGGGAGATCTGTACTGACTCTGCTGGCGTGTTCATAGTGCTGCAGGAGGAGGGCAGCAGTCATCCAATACTCTACTGTGGGTCATGGCAGTGACACGGAGAGGTGGGAAAGGGGGGGTGTGGCTTTCCCTCTCTCTGAGTGGCTGAGAGGCGGGTCTTGAGGGGATTGTTAGCTCTATAAAATAATACTCTGCTGTTCCGTCAGGTCTGCCCTTTTAGGAAATACTGAGCTAGCGAAAGCTCTGGTCCAGGATTGAGAAGGGCCGTGAGGAAAACTGGGAAAGAAATTCAAAAGAGACAAAAACAAAGAAAAGTAGTGGCAGAGGCTGAGGGAGTCGCGAGAGTAGGATGGAGACCCAGGCCATGCGGATAGTGACGGCGGGGTTAACGCTGCCGAGCGAAACATCTTTTATTTGTAGTTTGGTTACTGTGTTTTATTTTACTTTTTACTTTTGCCTTTTGTTTTTGATTATTCTTTTGAGCACCTGTGAGTGTGCCGGCACTTGAACTTTGTACCATCTTTGGGATTGCTGTGGTTCTGTCTACCATCGTTGGCAGGCAGACCAATGGACAAGGGCACCCTCTGCAGGCTAACAAGTGAACACACACCCATTGAATAAAACTGGGCAACTGTGTGGTGTTTTAAGTTCAACCTTCTGTATCCTGTGTCAGTGAATTACCCACCACCCTTCCACAGACTGATAAGGGAGCAGAGAGTCAGTCATGACACAGTACTGTGAGGAAGTTGGTGTGGTGTCCTCAAGGTGTATCACTTCTGATTATAATCCCACGGGTTTGACCCGTAACCCAAAGTCCAGTCCTTTCACCCACACAAAACACAAAACACAGACACAATTCCGACAGTGCGTGATTTTAGTACTCGTGGTGCAAAAGACAGTTCCTGTAGTGGAAACGGTGAGTGGTGATATCCGGGTTTTACTATGTGTGTGTGTACATTAGTTTGTAATTTACGTGCTAGATTGAGGCTCCCTCGGGGGCGTTACAAGTCAGTGTTCCGCATTTATTTGTTTACTGTGTGTGTTTTTTTTAGTAGTGGAAAAAAATACATTAATGTTTCTTTATTGATAGCGCCATTTATTCAAGGGCTGCCTTTACTATAAAGCTGGCGAGGGCGGCGCAAAATTGAAGTAATAAATATATATATATATATATATATATATATATATATATATATATATATATATATATATATATATATATATAAAATATAAACACACACACAATATATCACACATATAATATATATATATAATATATATATATATATATATAAATATATATATAATATATATAATTAATTATAACATATTATATTGTGTATGTGTAGTGTGTATATATATATATATATTATAAATATATATATATTATATGCTATATATATAGATATCCTTTGTGACTACATGTTTTGAGTGTACTGTGGACGAAACTTTCCGTGCTCTTTCCATGAAATAGACTGACAAGGTGAATCCAGGTTAAAGAAGGATTTTTAAGCCTTGGCACAATTGAGACATGGATTGTGTATGTGTGCCATTCAGAGGGTAAATGGGCAAAACAAAAGATTTAAGTGCCTTTCAACAGGGTATGGAAGTAGATGCCACACGCACCGGTTTGAGTGTGTCAAGAACTGAAACACTGCTGGGTTTTTCACCCTCAGTGGTTTCCTGTGTGTATCAAGGATGGTCCACATCCCAAAGGACATCCAGCCAACGGCAGGCCAGTGGTCGAAAACGGCTTATTGATGAAAGATGCCAAAGGAGGCTGACACGAATTGTGCAGAGCAACTGACAGTCCAGTACAACATTGGTGCCAAAAGACCCATAAAAGAATGCACAATTCATCGTACCTTGACACGAATGGGGTATGGCAGCCGACGACCTAACACAATTCCACTTCTTTCAGAAAAACACAAGAAACTGTGTTTGCAGTGGGATAAGGAATGAAAACACTGGACACTGGAGGATTGGAAAAACATTGCCTGGTCTGATGAAACCCGGTTCCTGCTGTTTCACGCTGATGGGAGGACTAAGTTATGGAGAAAACCACATGAGTACATACATGCATCATGCCACGCAGGCTGGTGGTGGTGGTGTGATGGTGTGGGGTGTGTGTGGGGCACACATTGGGCCCCTTGATAAAAGTGGAGCAATGTTTGAATGCCACAGGATATCTGAACATCGTTGCCAATCAGGTGCATCCCTTCATGGCAGCAGTGTATCCATCTGCTAATGGCTTTTTTCAGCAGGATAATGCTCCATGCCACAAGGCTAGGATGTTTCAGGAATGGTTCCACAACCATGACAGTGAATTTATCTTACTTCAGTGGCCTGCCCAGTCACCAGATCTCACCAGATCTCATCCCAGCCATCAAGCATGGTGGTAGGAGTGTGATGGTTTGGGGCTGCTTTGATGCCTCAGGACCTGGACAGCTTGCTATCATTGACACAACCATAAATTCTGCATTGTTTCAGAAGATTCTAGAGGAGAATATCAGGCCATCAGTCCATGAGCTGAAGATGAACCGAAAGTGAGTCATGCAGTAAGACAACAGAGCCTTACCCCAAAAGACTCACAGCTGTAATTGCTGCCAAAGGTGGTTCTACCAAGTATTGACTCGGGGGGTGAATACTTATCTAACCAAGACATTTCAGTTTTTTATTTTTCATTAGCTGTTGTTTCACAATAAAAATTATCTTGCCTCTTCAAAGTGTTGAGTAGGTTGTAAATCAAAGAAAAAAAATTCCATGTAAATGCATCAAGATTTCAGGTTAAAACACAACAAACTGTGAAAACATCTAAGGGGGGGTGAATACTTACTATAGGCAATGTGTGTGTGTGTGTGTGTGTGTGTGTGTGTGTGTGTGTGTGTGTGTGTGTGTGTGTGTGTGTGTGTATATATATATATATATATATATATATATATATATATTATATATATATATATAATCAGGTTTTAAAATTAACTTTCAATTTGTAAAAACTAGTATCCAATACAAATTACGTTTTTGTAGCTGAAACCTTAATTTGAACCTTTCTAACAGAAAATGATACTAATTAAGAAAAAAAAGTTAATTAACTTCTTTTTTAAGACAGTATACTAGGCAGTAGGTCTCACTTTAAAGCAGCCTAGTTCAAAATTTACAAAAAGGACAAATTGCTCATTAATTCTTAATGCTGACTACATTTTTAAACAGCCGTTTTGATGACGTGATGGTCATTTGAAATACAAAAACCTGCATCGCTGAATGACTGAAGCATTATCCTGGTTGGTATTTGCAAGTTTAATACTTTGAAATTAAAACTTAAAGTTTCATAGTTTCATATATATAATATATAATAATATGATATATATATATATATATATATATAGTAGATATCTGAGAGTATTATTTAATAATATTTTACCTTTGAACTTTTATCAGGCAAAACATAGATGTGGGTAGCTATGTTCCAATGGGATGCATTTTAGATTAGAGTTGGCAAAATAAGTAGTAGCCAAACTGGTGAGGACCCTGTTGTAAATTGACCTGTGAATGCCTGAAACAAAAAGGCTGAATTACATGTTATGCATAATTATTAATTAAACATAATCAGGCACAGAAGAATATTTATGGAGATGAGATACAAATTGGATACGTTTTTTTTTTTTTTTTTTTCCCCAAAAAAGAAAGCAAAGCGTTGTTATAAAGCTTCAAATACATGTCATAGAAAAGTGAGAAATGTACTCAAAGTCCATATGACACATTTTCTTTAAATAACTCACTCAGTAACAATGTGTTACTCCCATCATGCGCTGGCAGAACAGCAGGGTCCAGATACAGGTTGGACAAAAAAATGTAAGCACCTACTAAAGCACTATCATGATGGCGTGACATGTCGTTGCAATTCTGCAAGGTATATCAGTAACATTCATCAAGCAACACAATCATTATTAAGAGGCACTGATGGGAACTTGCGTTTTGATGGTTTTCAGCTGGTCGTGCTGTTTAGAATACCCTTTATTGTATTTTTTTAATTAAACTGCTTGCTGTAAGCCTAGTCTGGTATTTTACAGTATATCCTGTTGTACTGGGAAATAAGTGGACCAGGGAACAAGTGGATCACCATCTAGAATTTAAAGGTTCCATTGTTTATAAGGTTTACGCCTACTAAGTCTGGGGAATTAGTAGATTGAGCCCTGGGAATAAGGTGATCGGATATATTGACTACAAATAAATCATTTAAAATTAACTTTGTAAGTGTCATTTATATGTCTGTTTGTTTAACAACCGTTATAGCAACTCGAGATGTTTTTGTTACATATTTTACATGTAAGCAGTACTGTAAGGATAGGTATGTGAGTGATTATCAAAAAGCTAAAGCAATATTTTCAGTCATGGACAAAACTGAGCCCCATGCTGTGGTTACTAACTTAGGCCATGGTTCACAGCAATCAAGGATGCACTTGTATTATTATTATTTATCATGCACTTTGTTCTTTCATTTATTTTTACAGACAGTACTAGTTTCCAACTTAGGTAAATAGGCTGCATGACAAAACTGTTCAAACAAAAAAAAGAAACTTGTTTATTGATATAGCTATCATGTTTGATGTCTTTTTTTTTTTTTCTGTAGGATGTAAATTGTGATAGTTAACGTTAGACCTACTGACAAAATAATAATAATAGACCTTGCAATACTACAATAACATTGTATGAGTGTATGTCATTAGAATATATTACTAAAACATTTTAATTTTGATTAAAAATTGACAACATTTTGATGTGTAAAACATAAATAAATCTTTGCGATTACATATCAACTACATCTGATTAATTAAAACATTTTTATAGGCAGAAAAAAGCTGATAAGTGTTTAACACTAGGCCTAGTATAAAGAGAGATACAAGTTACAGTATAATTAAACTCTTTGCATCACACATATACAGTACTTTACAGACCATAAATAAATAAATAAATAAGAAAGTGGTGTGTGAACACATTACCATACGATCTGGCAAATAAAATGACCAGTGTGGCAGAGCAAAGCTCTGCCCTTTAAATTGGCAGGGATGGGGTTAACTTCCCCTACCTGCCTGGGTTTATTATGTTCAGGTGGCTGGGGTTGATTAGTTGATTAGGTTGATTAACGATCAATCAGCGCCCAGCCACCTGATATAAAAGGAGGCATCTGCTTCTCATTTGGGGAGAAGGGAGCTGAGGAAGCAGGTTGGTGTTTGTTTTGTGGTTTTTTGAATTTTCTAAATCCAGTGAAGGCATTGCCCAGCCTGGAAACTTTATTTTTGTGAGTTTTGTTTTTGCTTTATTTGTGTTTGAGTATCTGTTATTTTGCCCTTGTGCACTTTATTTTTGTTTATTTATAATAAAATAGTTATTTTTTTGAACTGCAGTCTGTCTCTAGGCCTCTATCCACTCGCCAGCCTGCCACATTTGGTGTCATTTTCGGGTCAAACGACAGTGGGATAGCGCCACCTAGAGGCTCAGAGCAGTATTTATTTTTTTTTTTTGAAAAAAAAATGGGAAAGAAGAGCAGACAGCGGCAAAGGCAGGAAAAGCAGCAGCAGCTGAAGAAATGTAAGCTGCTGCAGCCACCGCTGGAGGACCCGGCCAGCCTCTTCCCCTGGTGTTCCTGGTGTGGGAAGGAGGACCATCGTTGGCGGTCCTGCCCAGACGTGCCACCGGCAAACTGGTGTGGCCGGTGTGAGGAGGACGGCCACAACTGGGCAGGATGCCCCTACAACCAGGCCCAGGAAGAGGTGCCGTGTTCACCCCGGGCATCAGGGGCCACCCCACTACCTCCAGCACCACCACCTTCACCACCGTCCCAGGAGATCTGGGACTGGTTGATGCACCCTGAGGCAGACCTCGTCCACGATCTCCCCATAGTTATCAACACGCTGTGGCGTCGAGATGGGGAGAGGTGGGAACAGTGGGAGGAACAACACCACCCGGCCTCCTTCCCAGAGGTTGCCCTCATGGTGGTTAATTACCTGGCGGTAGACATGGGAGATCCACCGGTCACTCCAATAAAGAGAGGTGAGCCGCCTTCCCGAGAGCCAGAGAGGGGTGAGCCGCCTTCCCGGGAGCCAGAGAGGGGCGAGGAGCTGCCGTCGCTCCCAGAGCCAGAGAGGGGTGAGGAGCTGCCGTCGCTCCCAGAGCCAGAGAGGGGCGAGGAGCTGCCGTCGCTCCCAGAGCCAGAGAGGGGTGAGGAGCTGCCGTCGTCCCCAGAGCCAGAGAGGGGTGAGGAGCTGCCGTCGTCCCCCAGAGCCAGAGAGGGGTGAGGAGCTGCCGTCGCTCCCAGAGCCAGAGAGGGGTGAGGAGCCTCCGTCGTCCCCAGAGCCAGAGAGGGGTGAGGAGCTGCCGTCGCTCCCAGAGCCAGAGAGGGGTGAGGAGCTGCCGTCGTTCCCAGAGCCAGAGAGGGGTGAGGAGCCGCCGTCGCTCCCAGAGCCAGAGAGGGGTGAGGAGCCGCCGTCGCTCCCAGAGCCAGAGAGGGGTGAGGAGCCGCCGTCGCTCCCAGAGCCAGAGAGGGAGGAGGATCTGCTGTCGCTCCCAGAGCCAGAGAGGGAGGAGGATCTGCCGTCGCTCCCAGAGCCAGAGAGGGGTGAGGAGCTGCCGTCGCTCCCAGAGCCAGAGAGGGGTGAGGAGCCTCCGTCGCTCCCAGAGCCAGAGAGGGAGGAGGATCTGCCGTCGCTCCCAGAGCCAGAGAGGGAGGAGGATCTGCCGTCGCTCCCAGAGCCAGAGAGGGAGGAGGATCCGCCGTCGCTCCCAGAGCCAGAGAGGGAGGAGGATCCGCCGTCGCTCCCAGAGCCAGAGAGGGGCGAGGAGCCGCCGTCGCTCCCAGAGCCAGAGAGGGGCGAGGAGCCGCCGTCGCTCCCAGAGCCAGAGAGGGGTGAGGAGCTGCCGTCGCTCCCAGAGCCAGAGAGGGAGGAGGAGGAGCTGCCGTCGCTCCCAGAGCCAGAGAGGGAGGAGGATCTGCCGTCGCTCCCAGAGCCAGAGAGGGAGGAGGATCTGCCGTCGCTCCCAGAGCCAGAGAGGGAGGAGGATCTGCCGTCGCTCCCAGAGCCAGAGAGGAGTGAGGAGCCGCCGTCGCTCCCAGAGCCAGAGAGGAGTGAGGAGCCGCCGTCGCTCCCAGAGCCAGAGAGGGGTGAGGAGCTGCCGTCGCTCCCAGAGCCAGAGAGGGGGGAGGATCTGCCGTCGCTCCCAGAGCCAGAGAGGGGTGAGGAGCCTCCGTCGCTCCCAGAGCCAGAGAGGGAGGAGGATCTGCCGTCGCTCCCAGAGCCAGAGAGGGGTGAGGAGCCGCCGCCGCTCTCAGAGCCCGAGAGGGAGGAGCCGCCGCCGCTCTCAGAGCCCGAGAGGGAGGAGCCGCCGCCGCCGCTCTCAGAGCCCGAGAGGGAGGAGCCGCCGCCGCCGCTCTCAGAGCCCGAGAGGGAGGGAGGAGCCGCCGCCGCTCTCAGAGCCCGAGAGGGAGGAGCCACCGTCGCCGCTCTCAGAACCCGAGAGGGAGGAGCCACCGTCGCCGCCACCAGAGGGAGCCGGGCCGCAGTCGCCGCCTCCGCCACCAGAGGGAGCCGGGCCGCAGTCGCCGCCTCCGCCACCAGAGGGAGCCGGGCCGCCGTCGCCGCCTCCGCCACCAGAGGGAGCCGGGCCGCAGTCGCCGCCTCCGCCACCAGAGGGAGCCGGGCCGCCGCGCCGCCTCCGCCACCAGAGGGAGCCGGGCCGCCGTCGCCGCCTCTCCCACCAGAGGGACCCGGGCCGCCGTCGCCGTGCTACCTTGGAGATTCGGGGCCCCCTCAACCAAAGAAGGCTTGGGGGCTCCGACATCAACCCCGCCCACCACCACCCACCATAACAGCCCACCCAAGGGACATAATTGGACTCTTGGGGGGAGGGGGGTGGGGAGGGTGGGGGGAAGGGGGGAGTTGGCCGATTGCGGCCGGTGTACTTTGTACATGGGGGGAGGTGTGTGGCAGAGCAAAGCTCTGCCCTTTAAATTGGCAGGGATGGGGTTAACTTCCCCTACCTGCCTGGGTTTATTATGTTCAGGTGGCTGGGGTTGATTAGTTGATTAGGTTGATTAACGATCAATCAGCGCCCAGCCACCTGATATAAAAGGAGGCCTCTGCTTCTCATTTGGGGAGAAGGGAGCTGAGGAAGCAGGTTGGTGTTTGTTTTGTGGTTTTTTGAATTTTCTAAATCCAGTGAAGGCATTGCCCAGCCTGGAAACTTTATTTTTGTGAGTTTTGTTTTTGCTTTATTTGTGTTTGAGTATCTGTTATTTTGCCCTTGTGCACTTTATTTTTGTTTATTTATAATAAAATAGTTATCTTTTTGAACTGCAGTCTGTCTCTAGGCCTCTATCCACTCGCCAGCCTGCCACAACCAGATAGAAAAAGTTTATTTATGTAGTTAACCTCCTATTTAATCAAACTGCTGCCACACCTTCCTTTTGCCTTACTGCGCTTGCACAATCCATTCTTTCCCTGGTCACAATCCATTCTTTCCCTGGTCACAATCCATTCTTTCCCTGGTCACAATCCATTCTTTCCCTACGACACTGTACCTGCTGGGTGCCAAGAAAGAGTATATTAAATAAGGGTTCCAATCTGAAATTCTTCCCTGGTCACCAACATTGCCTATAAAAAGAAATTACATCAATATAGTTTTTCATTTAGAGTCACAAAACAACAAAAGAAACATCCAGCAAGGCAACAATTGACATAAACGATTGTTTCAAAACAGCATCTCCCATAGCAACGATGTGCACACCATGTACGCTTGGTGACAAGTGACTCCTACACACTGTGCAGCAAAAACAGCATACTCACCTAAACACCCGCTCACGTGGTCACATGATCAGCTTTTACATATTTAAATGAGATTTTAAATTATTCTGGTACAACCAAACAATAAGTGTCAAAAATAACAAAAAATTATAAAATGTCCAAACTCAATCCTTAGTTAATCTAAAAGTAATTGTAGTCTAGAATTATAAGCAAACAATAATATTTATGTAGTTTTACATCTTTGAGGTGCTTTTATATGAGGTCCAATAATAAACACTGTATCAACCCTTTATAGATGAAGAATAAATAGTATATAAACTATGAACAAATATTATATACATATTTATAAAGCACCTTATTAGTACCATTATTAATACTTTATAAAGTCTGCTAATAAATGCTCTAGTTAATGCTCTGTAATCCTTTAAGAATGTGCAGGATTGAGACCTGACAAAAGTTGCAAAGAGACCCCTAATCCTTGTCTATATTTTGACCTTTTGCCTACCAACCTTATAAAGGTGAACCTCCGTCAATCTCCAGGACTGTTATTAGTTTAATAATCCCCCAGTCTATCTTTAGTCAATGCATCTGACCTTTACTGTGTAATAAAATAAAATAGCAGTGGATCTTTGCCAACCTATAGGGAAGCAGTTACTTAAACAAAGCACTTTGAAACCAGAGCACTTTTTTGTTTTCAAGAAATTATTAGGCAAGCTTAGTTTGGCCTGCAGTACTGCATGTAGGACTAAGGGTGCAACAATTATTTGATGCATCAATTATTGATCATCTGTCCTTAAATATCTTGAGCTTCGATTACCTATGGGTGAATCAACGCATCAAATTAGAACCATGTTTGAAGTCCCCTGTTGCCGGTTTGCATTAAAACCTTGAGTGTGTGAAATTGTGCTTCTTTTTGTGCTAATACGGTAGATTAGTGTGTTGCTAAGATACACAGTTTAGGTCTCTGTTGGCATTGGACAAGCCAAATCAGAAGTAAGCCTATTGTATTCAGGCAATAGTTTTTTTTTTTGGTTTTAAATATATTAAATCTACTTATTACCTTTTTTTGTTTCAAAGCATGTTGTGATTGGATTATATGGCAATATTATATAAAAAGAAGCATATTTTAGTACAATAGTTAAATTAGTCAGGATTTGTGAGATTAAAATATTTTGCTTTGCTTTTGGACATAAAATATTAATGAACACCCATAGTTCAGATAGACATGATGTTTGTTAAAATGTAGTATTTTATTATTATTATTATTATTATTATTATTATTATTATTATTATTATTATTATTATTATTATTATTACAATGTTAAAGGGGCATCTGATGTGGACGCACACAGTTGTTAAAAAGTTGTGTCTTTTTCTTTAATTATTATTCACAGCAGTGTATTTAGTTATTGGATCTTCTGTTTGAAAAATAAAATGTCAATACATCAAATATCATTGATAAATGTCTATACGATAATAGAATACGAAATTATATTGCGCCGCTACGTAGGACTGACACAAAATAAGCATTGTACTACTTGTAGTGTTATGCCTGAAAAAAAGTACTTGCTAGCAGTCTTTGTTAGAAACTATAGAGATGACATACACATGGCCTCCAAGTTCTCCAGTGCTAAAAGACAATATTAGTACTCATTATTCGGGGCATTTTGAGAAATAGAGGAACATCTTAGATAATGAGGAAAAAATATCTTTCCAGATGCAAATGAGCCAAATGTTCTTCTACCTTGTTTCATCTGAGCAGCATGCATATATCATATAATAAAATGAACTGTCAGTACATAAAAACACAAAACAATCAACCTACAATACATACTGTAATGCATTATTGTGCTGAAGTAGTATTAAAATAAACACAGGACTCCATGAAAAGTGACAGGGTACCGTATTCTGCGCACACACACATACACACCTGGGAGCTATGTGTATTGAACACAATGACAGGGAAATTATTCAGTTTTATATATTGAAGGCCCTGACTATATAGTTAGATTATCTGGAAGCTTTCACTTTCTGCCCCTTTTATCAGTGGTTTTACCCACTACTCCTAAGTGCTCCTCCCAAAACAACCCCCAAAAAGTCTGCTGCCAATGATGCAATTTCTTGCTCCGTGTAACCCTAAAATCATGCAGGTGGAGCCCAGCTGGGCACTCCACAGTTAATTCCTGCTGGATAAGTAATATACATTTGTGTTATGCATCAGCAATTAAAACCATTGGTTATATATTGCCAAAGTGTGAGACATTATTATCCCTGATATCTATTTCCCTGTGGTATGATTTACCATGTAAACCTTTATTTTCTGAGGTCAGGTTCTAATAAGAGGGCAACTGCACAGCACACAGTGAATCATTTTTCTTGTTTTTCTTGTCATTTAATATTACATTTCATTAGATTCAGTCTGGTGGCTTTATACCAAATAATAGTACTTAGGCTCATTTGCATCAGTGAGACATTTTGTACTCATTATTAAGCATGTTTTTCCATTTTCCTGAATGCCTTGAAAATCTGATGAAGTGCTGATGTTTTCCTTTATTGGTTCATGCTCTTTTTAATTAGATACATAAATACGGTGTTTGTAGCTTATTCTATATGTTAAAAAGCAGACCCCCAGATGTGTGTCTGTGGATTGGATTATGTCTTCAAGAGCAAGAAGATCTAGATCACGTTGCTCATTAATAATATTAACATGCTATATCAATGCAGTATTAACATTTATAAGAAATCTAATCAAATTACGTCATGACATGAAACTTTACATTAGTAATGTGCTGGACTGTATTGTTTTCACGGTTAAAAAAAAAAAAAAAAAAACATTTCAAAGCATGTCATGGTCTAAAAAAGGGTATTTCATTTATTAAACCAGAAAAAAATGATGTTATCACATTCAAAATTGATCATTTTTCTCACAGTTACTGTACAACAAATGTTCTTAAATATTGAAATGCTTACCCGAACAACAATAAATGCTAAGCTGTAGACTATTTTAGGGTGTTTTGTTATTATTATTTTCACCTTTAAAGACTTTCTGTTTTCACCATGAATCATCAAACAAACAAATAAACAAACAAAATATAAAAATAACTAAAAATAACAACGTATGTGAAAGTTCCCCTTCTTGTATTGGACAGAGCGCTGTTCAGCTGACATATTTCCTGTCTTTTTCATTGAAAACATTTGAAAGAAATCATGCAGCTCTATGCAATGTGTTTGATTATTGTACGAAAGCAAACTAAACCAACTGCCAGGTTTCTAAATCAAATATATCAGGCAGTTTAAAACAAACATTTATTTTTAAGGGTTACAAAGTTATGTATATTTACACTACTCTTTCAGAAATTGGTATTTTCACAGGGAAGTACATATTACACAGCAATGGGTACATTTTACAGAAATTGCGAAATCTGTGATAAGCATGAAAACAATCCAGCTTTAGTAATGTGTCATTAATAAACTGGTATTCTTTGTTAACACACTTATAGATGTTTTATAAATGGGTCCTTAAACTACAGTGTGGATAGCAGGTGTATGTGGGATGTTTTGTTTTGAATTTTTTGCAAAACACTTAAAAAAAATCTAACTTTGCGTAACTGTAACGGGTCATTTTTAAAGGACAGTGTGTTACCTACAAAAAATGTAGATTTCTTATTCATTTCTGTAGGTTCTGTTTTGACCTTGTTGGGATGTCACAGACAGTGCAGTTTGTGTTTTGCAAGTCTTGATTAAAACACAACCAGACTTTCAAGAGATAAAACCAGCATATCTGGTTATCATAAGTTCAGACACAAACTTCATCAAAATAATTAGCATACTGAAACTTCATAAAATTTGCTTGCAGATTTCACCCACCTCTAATGACCACTTTTACATAATTTGTAAAGAACAGCTTGTGGGGGAGTGGTACTGAAGTTGATGGATTTATGACCATGCTGTATGAAAATGTTTGCTAATGGCAACCAAAATGAACAGGAAGACGTGGAAACCAATTTTGCATATAGAGTATTATAATGAATGGCTTTGGGTGATTGATGCATTTATCTGCCTTGTGATGAAGAGTCAGGCATTATTGTTAATGATGTACAGTGAATAATAGCAGCATATCCACTATGTGGGAATCATACTAATTACTACTTACTACTTGCAAATAGTCTCTGAAATTGGGATACTGACAGCATCAATGCAGGGAGCTTGCTGCTGATTATATTAACAATATAACATTTTTCAAACATGATTGAGAGTCAGCTGTTAACTCAAAACGTTTCATGACAAGGTAACAGGACAATGCGGAATTCTGTTTTTTCCATTTTATTTTAGAGAGCAGTATTTAGGCCTGACACCGTTTAGATTCCCTGTGGCAGGGCTGAAGCAATGCACATGAAACGTGAGCTTTTTGAGTAGCTCCCTAGGTTCAGCCCCTTTCCACTATGTGTACTCTAAGCCCTGTCAATCACCCAGAAAGGACACACAGTCATGAACTGGCCCAGCACAGAACACTACAGTGGTGTAGCCGGTTACCATGGATGCTTGTTGACATAGCAACAGTATTTCTCATGAAATAGTTTATCAAAAGGACAGACAACCTGTTTTACATAGAAAAGGTGACATCCCTGATTAACTTGCTGTATAAGGGGTTAATAAACTAAAATAAAGAGAAAATAACAGGATGCTAAAATTTAGAAATGATAGCTCCCCACTGTAGAAGCTGTAGGTGATTTGAATGTAATGGTAAAAGCAGGATTTTCATGTGATTCTTTTTAGACAATGTCCTTTCATTATCTGTTAGGATCAATCTGAACTTTTAAATAGCATGAAAACAAGTTACAACAAAGGAAGTTTGTTTTAAACATGGTGTGAGAGAGAAAAAAAAAAAAGCTGTAAGTGAATTTCTACAGATGAGAATGATGATAATTACACCTGCAAAGTATTAGCTAATAGGGATAATTGCTTTACTTGCAATAATAGGAAGATCACATCTAGAAAAACAGCTTATGTACTGTCAACTAGAGAGCAGTAATTTTCTAATCCTGCTCCAATTGCTCCAATTACACAAATGTATAACCGTTTTCAAGTATATTTCTATCAGCCTCTTCTCGCTTTGTTTTCTCTTTAAGGCATTGTGTTAATAACTGCAGGAATGATTACATATGATGCCCTGTAAATTTAAGCACTTCCCTGATTTAAAGTTAAACCTGACAAAAAAAAATAATAATCTCCATTTTGACAACTTTCTTTTGACTGAACAATACTTACACCCAGGCTAGTGGCATTAACATGTGGGTAGCACGGTTAGTCATATATTACACCGTGTAAAAATATATATATATATTTTTTTTTTGGTTCCTGGGTAGTAAGTGTTATTTCCTAATTGCTTATGCCTCAAAAGTATAGAAAATGGCTATTATTCCACACAAACTTTGCTCTGGTGACCAGGACAGTGATATTTTGAAATGTACCTATTTTCCAGAACATTCCAGATAGATTCAGTGCTGAGTAAACTTGGAGTAACTTCTAGAACTTTCTAGAACTTTCCGGTAATATAAATAGTAGTATAAATACAGGGGTCTTAAGCCCACCAGTTCAGTTTAGTTCCAGCTGCCTAAGTGGATACATATCTGCATTTTTCTGAGATGGCATCAAGAGGCTGCAAGCATCCGGCAGATGCATTTTGCTATGTCTGTGGCCGATTTATCAAGACAAGAGCGAAAAAGTACTCTGTGGAAGCATCTGCTAAGATGTGTGAGGCCTACAAGGCATATTTCAGCATGCCTGTCGGGGATCAAGACAAACCCTGGCACCTCATTTCACCTGCGAGCACTGCAAAAAAACTCTGGAAGGTAAGATGGACAATTGTTGCTCAGAATTTTATGTTATAAAATTTGTTAAAATTTTTTAAATTGTAAAAGTTTTTAATTTTAAAATGTTTTACAATTGTCAATGTTATTGAAAAAATATATCATATATGAAAAATGAGAATCTCTTACACATTAGTCATTGGTGAAATAAATGTACTTTTGTAGGATGGTACAGAGGGGAAAAAAGAGCCATGAAGTTCGCTATCTCAAGAATTTGGTGGGAACCCACTGACCACTCAAACAACTGCTACTTCTGCATGGTAGACCCTTCCAAACGTTGGACTGGCAAGAATGCACCTGCTATCACATATTCGGACCTTTCTTCATCCATCGCCCCGGTGCCACACTGCCATAAGCTCCCCGTACCCACTCCTCTGGAGAGAGAGCAGCCGTCTTTAGAAGAGAGCAGCAAGTTAGAGAGCAAGGAAGACGTTGTAGATCCAGATGACAATTTCAGAGGTGGAGCTGAGGAGAGAAACCCATACCACCCCAATCAAAAAGACCTCAACGACTTGATTAGAGATCTTGGTCTCACCAAGTCCAATGCCGAGCTTTTGACATCTAGGCTCAAGCAATGGAACTTGTTGGATGAAAGTGTGCAAGTCGCAGATCAGAGGAAGCGTCATCTGCCTTTTTCCAGCTTCTTCACCCATCAAGATGGGCTCTGCTTCTGCCACAAGTGACCAGTCTGATCGAGGCAATCGGAATCGCCTGTAACCACAATGAGTGGCGCCAGCTCATCCAGGAACCTCAAAGCCGTGCTGCTCCATAATGGTAACAAGTACCCGTCTCTTCCCCTGGCTCACTTGGACGCCTTGAAGTATGTTGAGTATGGCTGGGAGGTCATAGGAGACTTCAAAATGGTGGCATTCCTGATGGGTCTCCAAGGCGGTTTTACCAAGTGTCCCTGCTATCTTTGCCTTTGGGACAGCAGGGACACCAAGGTGCACTACCACAGGCAGGACTGGCCACAGCGGACCGAGTTCTCTGTGGGGAGGAACAACGTCAAGTGGGAGCACTGGTGGACCCCAGGAAGGTGCTGATGCCACCACTGCACATCAAATTGGGCCTTATGAAACAATTTGTCAGAGCTCTAGATAAGGAGTCGGCAGCCTTCAAGTACCTTCAAGACTTCTTCCCTAAGCTGTCTGAGGCAAAGGTCAAAGCCGGTGTCTTCGTCGGACCACAGATAAAGAAGATCCTGGAGTGTAATGAATTCCCCAAGAAGCTCACTAGTAAGGAGAAAGCGGCTTAGAACAGCTTTGTCGCAGTGGTTCGGGGCTTCCTGGGCAATCACAAGGCTGAAAACTATGTGGAGCTGGTTGAGACTCTGGTGAAGAACTACGGCACAATGGGCTGTAGGATGTCTCTCAAAGTCCATACCCTTGATGCTCATCTTGATAAATTCAAGGAGAACATGGGAGCGTACTCGGAGGAGCAAGGCGAGCGCATTTTGTACTGTGTTACCATTACATACAGTAGCTGCATACCGTTATCACAGTGTGTTATATGGTGCTTTTAAAATCCTCTGTAAGGATAGCAAACTAATTTTTTATTTGTTCTGCATGATAATTAACCCAACCCTATATTTAGCTTAGAAAAATACAGATATTTAATCATTTATTAAAATCTTCCTTTTAATTAACACAGTTGAAAAATTCAAAAAAAACTTTGTCAGACAAACTTTTCCTTAATTGTGAGTAATCCTTTGCTGGACTGTCCAATCTCGTTCTAGACCCAATTAATTTAAGTAAGTGTTTCTCACAAAGTTTGAGGAGCTAATTAGTATAATATAGTTTAAACTTTACTGCATGGTTCACCCCAGATGTTACAGATGATTGAATGTTGCTTTATCTAACCCCAAGGTGCTGTTTATAGAAAATCATCTGTCCTGTGAGGCTTTTCACACAAAATAGTGTAAAATAATTTACAAGCATGTTAAAAATAAAATTAGGGATGAGTCTACAGTTGGTAGTTAAAATTATCCAGAAATAAAAGCTGGATTTAATCCAATCTTTACAGCCACTAGTGCAGGTAGTACAAGGATAATATTTGGGTTAGCACTCCACTTGTGAGACAGCTTTATCTTTTGCATCTATTTGCAGCTGAAATGATTACATTTTCAGATATACCAAGATATTTAGTAAGCAAAGGAGTTGTATAAATATCCCACAATGGTGTATGTACAACATGCATTAGATTATAGCACATACAGATCACAAGTTTGCTTTAATGGGGAGCAAACTAAACAAAACAACACCGCTTGGTAAGTTATCAGAATTCTTATTAAATTGTGAGAGCATTCATGAATATATTTTTCACTGCAATCTCATGACAAGAAAAGTGATTTTTCCTGCTCAACATGGATCCAAAGAGGGTTTTTATTGTCTCCAAACTGTTTCCCCATCTCAAATTTAAATATTTATGTTGAATAATGATCAAGCAATGGTTATGGTGTTGTAAATATTCTTCACAATAACATTGAAATTTAACTGCCATTATCTATAGTTCAAGAAATGTTTTTTTGTTTTGTTTTGTTTTGTGTTATAGGCCATATTTTGAAGCTAGTGGAATAGAAAGTTGCAGGGAGGTGCAGTTAAATTACAGTTCAGAGTAGTTTCTTGCTACTTTCAAATAATTTAAATTACTTTGTTCACATTGTTGTGAGTGCATGAATAAATAAGTTAGAGAGCTAGGTAGAGTGTCTGGTAATTTAAAGTTGCTGTTTCCCATAATGTTCAGTTTATAGTGTGTAGATTCATTTGTACTTGTTGGCCCACAAAAAGCAGACAGACACTCAAAAGCTGCAACATCTGTAGGCAGGTTTGTTTCAGGAACAACTACCATATATCCCTTTCCTGGTTCCTTTACTGCTAAGCTTGTTCTTGGTTCCTGCATCATGGGGGGCACGATATACTCACAGTAGAAGAGTGGTTTATACTAAGACACCTTAAAAGCAGGGTTCATTGCAAACTTCATTGTAAAATATAACTTAAGGGTGAATGATTACTAGAAACCATATTGTAGTTTATTAGTCTGAGCACCTTTCTTTCCAGCTAGTTTACATCCTGTAGGAAGTTACCGCTGCTGGCACTCAATTTTCCTTATCTCCAATAAGTTCTGATAACATATTCGGGGAGGGAAGCACCTCTGGTTTGTATGCTGTGATTGAAATAGGTTCAATAGATTAATGCCTGATTGCAGGCAATAAGACATAAGGTGTAAGGGTTAACATCTCTGCACGTCTGAAATAAGGGCAACCTTAACCAATTGTTCAATCATTTCAGTGAGATTAGGAATCTAAACAACCCTTTGTTACTGTGTCCCAAAATCATGTATGCAACAAGGGCTTAAAAAGTGATATATTATTATATATTATATCTATATATATATATATATATAATATATATATAATATATATATACTATATATATTATATATATTATTATATATATATATAATAATAACATATAGTGTATCCATTTTAAAGGGCTGTCAGTATTCAGTTAATCAGTTGTCAAATGAATACCGTATGGCAGGAAAACAAAACTATGTTTTCCACTTCAACCTCCGTTTACCGAAGAAACTAAATCTAGTGTTGTTCTTTCAAGCAAAGCAAAGCAAAAGCAAAATTAAATATATGTCTATTTTTATTTTTATTTTTTTAAATCTCAATATTAAAGATATAGAAGAAGAAAAAAACAATTAAAATGACTTTGGCAGATAGTGTATAATGTATGTACTTTAACAGGGATCTAGTGGAGCTGTCCAGTCACTGGTGCTGAATCATTTGCTAGCATGTGGAGGCAATTGCCCATACAGGGCTTGCATCAGTGGACTGTGAAAAGCAATAATCAATAGCATGTGGACAGGCTGTAGGTAACTCCACTGAACTCTTGTCTGAGATTGGCTGCAGGAAAGGTATTCAAAGGACAATTCCAACATAACATAAATATTACTATTACTGGACAGATTTTATTCTGATCTTGTCAGGTTTGCTGTAATTGTATCAAGTGAGACAAATGGCAAGCCACAGATGTTAACACAAAATGATTTTATTGGCATAAATAATGAAATGGATAACAACTGGCACAAAGAAACATACAGACGTGTGGGGAAGCATGCAATTCAGACAATATTGTTAAAAGGCAAACATGCTGTTTCCTGTAAACAACTAAACAGCAGACAGCACATTTAAGTGTTTATATCAGAATAACGTTGTCTGGTTGTGCATCACCATATACTTAAGTTGTTAGCGTGAAACATAATGTAATCTGTAACTGACCTCCCGTCCTAAAAGCAATGCATCATTTGTTTTTCTTTAACAGGACCTTTTCTGCTGTGTGGCCTACAGAAAAAGGTTAATGCTTTGCTGGTGCTTGCAGATGTGGCATTATATGCAATATCAACATTTATCTCTTGCCAAAAAAAAATTTAAAAAAAGAAAGTAGACAATGGTCGCCTTGAATATATAAAATCACACAAGAACTCAGATGGGTCTTCATAGTACAAGTCGATGAAGTTTATGGCACCACCACAGCTGTACTTATATACTTAGAAATTATTATTATTTTTTTTAACTGCAATAATTTCGATATAAAAACAAAACCTTTAAATTACATTTAAACCTCAGTAATAATTTAAAGCCTACTAAAACACCACATGTTCATCCAAAACTATTAAACAGTCAATAATCAATTTATTATCATTAATACTGGAAGTCTGTTATAAAAGTCTTGTGCCTTGACTGTTGTCTGGATTTGGGTACCACCAATGGCGATCCTAGCGTTGGATTTTATAAAGAAAAGGTAATAAATAAAGGTTTGTCACACACGTCGAGAGCTAGCCCCACTAAAAGAGACATCCCGCTCCAGGAATCTATTCTACGCAATCCTCTCTATACTGGTTGGGATCCACATCCCCTAAAAGAACTTACTTCTGATGGTCCTGGCTAGGCAGCACCTTCACAGACTCCGTCTGGCAGTTGAAGGGTTCCGCAGTAGTTATCCTGCAGAGCGGACGCTCTCCTCCTCTGTATAAACAAAGCCAGTTTTCGCTCAGTTCCCACATGTGACTTGCCAAAGACACATAGGCTCCCCGGGTAGGCCCCTCAGCCAATCAGGACCACCTGATCAGCTCAGCCCCGTGCATGCATTCTTGTTTACCACAGAAGCAGCACAGCTGAACCAGCGACAGGGCCTTTCCTGTCACAGAACGTCATTAGCTTCCTTAGGAATTTGAAGAAAAGATTTTTTGAATGTCAGCATTTTGTTATTAGGCTCAGTTCTAATCAGACCCCTGTATTTTTATACATGCCAATACCTCAAAAATCACAAAATGGGAGAAAAGCAGGTGTGAGTAATAATGATTGGAAATGAGAAGCAGAGCATAACTGTAATGCTCTGTGTTAGAGCAGATGGCTTCCATACATCTTTTTTTTTTTATATGAGTAATTGAGGTAGTATCTTTGTAAATCCATTTTTAATTTATTTTTAATTTTTTCCTCAAGTTGAGGGTGGGAAATGTGGTCTGTATCTTAAATCCGAAGGAATACAGTAATTACCTTATTAACCTCCTCATTTAACATCAGTTGGACAGTTTCCTGTGCAAGTTCAGAGTTTGTCAACAACAGGTTCATTACAGCATCAAAACAGGCAATAAATTGTGTCAGACACTGCTTTGTCTGAGCTTTTGTTGGCATCGAGTCATGTTAACAAGTTCGGTTGAACTTTGTATCTCCTTAGCTACTGCAACATAAACATGCTCTCCAGCGTCTTTATTATTTGAATTAAAATCCTAATTTGTGATTGGAAAAAAAGTACAATATTACTGAGTATAATCACATGAAGACAACAACTCTGGTAGTTCTGTAGCAGAATCCTCTCCATTAACCATGGAATTAACATGGAATTTCACTGAGCGGATGTATTTTACTCTGGCAGAAAAAGCGTATCCAAACTTTTCTTTTTTTTTTTGGCCAAACCAATATTGTTACGCAAACCTCCACAGTATATATTTTTTTCTAACATTCAAAAAACATGTCCATAGACTTATGAATACACATAGATTTAAAAAAAATAATAATATTTTATAAAAAAAAAAAAAAAAAAAAAAACTGTTAATTTCTGTAGTATTTACATACTATTTTTTTGATGTTTTTTCATGTTTCTATCTACATATATGGATTCTCCTCAGCAATGTGGAAATTTAAGGTACAGGATGTGTAGTTTGAACTAAATATCATTGTCTTTTATACATCAAGTGAACCATGGTCGATTTGCGTAGAAGTGCACAGAAATGTACTTTTCCCAGCACATACAATACTTGGTAGCAGGAACAATAATATGGATAAAATTAAGTTTATATAATGCACAGAAAAACAGGTGAAAAAACAGTGATTTGTAAAGGAAAATTATTCCATTTGGAGATCTAACTACATAGAGACGCTATACCTTTTCGGGAATTTTTAATGATGGCGCAGCAGCTGTCACATTTTACATAGAAAGTAATTCCCCCCTCCCCTTCTAAAAAAATTAATAGCTGCCACTTAGCTTAAAGCACCTTCAGAAATGAGAAATGTCTCTTGACAATAATAAGACAAATGCATTGTTAGGAAAAAGTACCCTTTTTTAGCCACAGGGATACAGAGAGACCAAATGAAAGGTGAATGCTTATTTATCTTGCACATAGCATGCACTGGAATGAATAGCAGGACTGTCTCAGGAGGCTTCCATTGCTGTGTACCCTATATATCAGACTATGATGGCTTTGTAGATACACACCCACCTCATTAAAACCTTTTGGACCGTACTGCTGAAGACTTTCTCATGGAAATAGGAACAAGTCCCTGGTCCTCAGGGGTTAACCCTTCAGTGTCTGTTGTGCATATTATGTACAAACAAGTTGTAGTTCATGCTTATTTCAGCAATGAATCATGCAATTCAATATGATGTAATACCCGCTTCTATCACTATTACACATGGGCATATATAAAACAATACACCTTTTACATAAGCCTTTGAAATGGATCAGAGTTCAGTATATATGATTTACCAGTTATATAAAAAACAATACAATCTTGGCATTGATGCTAATACACTCATTGAATATGTTAAGGACTACAATAATATATTTAGTTGGGTGCGACTTCACAGAAAATACTCCTGTCAGTTTACTAAACAGGCAAAAGACAATACTTGTTGTGAACTTTCCTGCTCACAAAAAATGATTCCATACAAACAATTACATGTATTGCTAATATATCATATGCCAACTGTGCTGTTGGTGATATTTGTTCATCATGATAAAGGGATTGCTTCTTAAAAAGATGTAAAAAGGTTGTCATGTATCTTTGATAAACTTCCCTATTTCTGTTTTTAAGGTACAATTGATCACAGAACTATCTTCATTGAAGCTGCTGCCATCTTGGTATCATGCTTGCGTGTGCTGTTACAGAGACAAAAGCACTAATATCTGTAAGTGGGGCACATGACAGACATTGCCTATTGTATGCATTTAACAGTGCCTTGCATTATGAGTGTATACTATTAGAAGCTGCACCCAATCCGAGTATTGAACAGAATTCTCAAATTCCAATCCATAGACTGTCTGTATTGTTTCATGCACAGTAGAATAGAGGATATCTGAAAGGATGGTGCCTCCATGGCAAGCTTGAGAACATCTTGCAGGGCAGTATGGGAAAGTTCAGTCTACAATGCTTTCAAATAGAACTCAAAAACACATCAAAAACAAAAAGAATTACTAAAAATCAGGACTCAGAGAACAGTCCTTTTAGTCAGCTCTGTAGTAACCCATGCTCCCCCATTATTTCACAATTAGATCATTCATAAATGTGATTCATTCAAGATTAAGTCACGTTAAAAGAAAGCACATGTACTATACTTTACTGTATAATGGCTCTTAACTAATTAGTTGTTTTTAAAATGTCATAGTTGGATGTGCAGATTTATAACCTTTTTCAGATAATAATGCAAGCAGGTAAACAGGTAGAAATGTGGAGTGGGTCATGCACAAAGGACACCAAGAGGTAGGTTTCTTAAAATCCTAAAAGCTAAAAAGATAGTAAAAAAAGATAGTAAAAAAAGACAGTAATCTACTGTACAGCTTCCCTTTTGGTTTCATCTATTTCAGATACAGGCTACAGTAGCTGCTCTTGACTGAAGTCGCTAGAAGAAGAAACAAAAATAGTTGTTTTCCCATTGGCTAGTACTGTGTCTTTGTGCACGAGACCATACTTCAGATTTATAAGTGTAATTGATGTTGATCGGATCCAATGAGGACTTGAATACTAATTAAATCAATCACTAATACTGGAAAGTAATAACTTTTTAATGTAACATTCTGGTCACATAGTTTTAATGAGGTCACTGTTGAGGACAAAACTGAAACACTAATCGTATCCCACAATCTGGATCATGGTATGGGGTGAAGGTTGTAGACAGGAGACCACACAAAGCCAGCAGCAGTTTTTGTATTCCATTAGAGTTTTTGTTCCCATTTCTAATGATTTTTTTTCATGGCAGGTTGATAAGGATGTATCATCGCTTTCTTATCCAGGGCTCTGAATGGGGCGTATTTTTCCTGGGCCCCTTTTTTCATGTCATGGCTGTGTCAAAGTAATAATAGGATCTTGTACTCTGAAGGGAGATAAGGATTCAATATGTCAATTAACTAGACAACATTCTTTTATATTGTGTCTCACTATTTGGAAGGTCACTCACTTGACATGCAGGATAATGCTAAGGTAGAGGCTGCATTCTTCAAAGCACTGTCATAAATAAACCAGGTGAAGGAGTCAATGTAAGAATGCACTGTTGTTAGGTACAGTTAATACACAACTATTATTGTATATGAAAAAACACATCAGTTACACAGATACATTACATTTTAGCCAAGGACAGTTTACTGGTGTCATGACCAGGTGCTGCGATGTTTGGTCTTGGAAGACAAGCACAGCATGACCAACAGGCTACCACCAATGCCAGCAATATATGACACATGAAGAACAACATTCAAGGGAGCAACCTCCAAGAAAAAGTATTAAAACCAAATCTTGTCTAGGACAACTGGAAGCTGCCAAAGACTGGAAAATGCTGGTAGATGTTAGACAATGGCTTATTTTCCCACCAGAGATTGCCACCACTAACCTTCGACCGGATATTCTCTTGTGGTCTGGATCAGCACACCTTGTTCACGTGGTAGAGTTAACAGTGTAATGGGAGGATGCTGTGGATGAGGCGTATGAAAGGATAAAACTTTGGTAAGCTCAACTAGTTGCTGAAGCAGTACAGCGAAGGTGGAGAGTCCAGGTTTACCCAGTGGAGGTGGGTTGTCAAGGATTTGTGGCACACTCTACAACCCAGTTTCTCTTGTGACACATAGTAAAGAACATATCTGAAGCAGCAGAAAGAAGCACCAACTGGCTCTGGTACAGATGAAATGATTTTGTGTAGGGACCTCAAGCACAGTGGGAAAAAAATGTAGATGTAAAGGAAGGTAAGTAAGCTGGGCTAAGCTAAGTGGGGAATGGAGGAGGGTGATGCTAGGATGGAAGATGCCCATTTGAAGACCCCAGAGAAGTACCCTACTCAGCTCAGTCCAGACGGTTGTCATGCTGATGTGCTAGGGAGGCCACACTGTGGTTGATCCGTGGAGACAGCATTGCAGCCATTGTGTGTGCTCATGCACCAGGGAGGTAAAATAGGCTGATCCCTGGAGCTATCAACACCAAGCAGAAGGATAGCTACATCATCAGATGGGAGGAAACGCAAATGGATCACATTAGTTTACAGTAAAATAAGCCATGTCTTAGTTAGTGCTTATCTTGGTGAGAATTGAATCCAATATCAGCATGAAGTTTTAACACCTACTCTCATGTAATGGAAATCATGTTTATCATTCTTTGTGGGTAAGCATATTATGGTTGCACTGTGTGCTGAGGACTATGGAAGAAGTATTCTGCACAGAAGCCTGTGCAACACTGATATGATTCCCCACTTCTCTTCCCTACAGTCACCCTGGAATAGTTAGTAAGCATGGTTAGTGCACAAAAGACACTGAAGCATTTGTAACCATGAAAAATAATTGTTTAAACAAAAACAACAATAGAGAATCATAAAGAAACACAAACAGGATATTAAACAGGTGAGAAATTGAATATTAGGAAAATAAAATGATTTGTTCAGTATTCAATACTTATTTATTTTAGCAGGCCTGTGATGTTTTGACTACAACTGTCAATATAAAAAGAGGTTAATATTTTAACATATTTAGAAATCGTTTGATGCCATAAAAAATAGATCACTTAGCCACAAGGGCTTTATAATACAATATAACAGGTTCTTCTTTGTTGCTGGTTTGTTTTCAATATACAGTACCAAGATGCTTGGTGCATAATACATTTTATCACTTACCTTGCAGTTCTAGTCATTGACACAGTTTTGTAATTCATACTGCTGGTCATTAAGTACAAAGTAATTTTACACTAGTGCAGACTCACATCTAGGTCCCTGGGGAGAGTATGTCAGGTACTACTGACTGTAAGCTACTTTAAGGCTTTAATGAGGACAAATGGGTATTGTCTTCTCCAATAAATGTTCTCTACTTGGAACCCAAAGCAATTCTGTAGACTTTCAAGGCTGCATAAACTTAGAGCTTGCACAGTACTGTTATTCAGTTATGTTCAGAGCACATTCAATCACACCATAAATGGTTGGTTGTGTGTCTGGTTCGTAGGTTCACAGAGTGATCAGGCCATTAACAAACCCATGAACAACACCCCTAGGCATGCAGATATTAGATCTTATTTTAACAGCCTGTCTTTTGTTATTGTGTAAATACAATGGCACAGGTTACAACCTAAAAGCACTAATAGCACACATTGTATAAAAGTAGCAGAACCATGTTTATGCTGTATAAATTAAGGCACCGGTTATAGGTGTTGCACTGTTATTTTTAAGTCTGATACCATTGTATAATTAATGGGGTTCTGTGACAGGGTGCAGCCTGTCTTTGTGTGTTTTTGTATTGTTTAGAGTGGATCTGTGAGTAAATGAGTTTGTGTGAGGAACGCATGGAATGTGTCTGGACTAATGAGGTGTTAATTAATCAATTAGTCCAGGCACCTGTATAAAAGGAGAATGATTGGGAGTGTTAGTTGGTGAGTGTTTGTGAGAGTGTGAGTGTGAGTGTGAGTGTGAGTGAGAGTGAGAGAGAGAGAGCTGTGTTTTTACTAGTTGTTTATTAGTTATTGTTTAGATTGTTTTATGAGTCTTTTTATTTGGCCATTGTGCACTTTTGTTTTATGTGTTGATCATTATTTAATTTAAAGTATTTCATTTGCTACACTTTCTGAGTCTCCTCACTTTGGCTACCCTGTCACAGGTTCATTACTCTGTTAACATGAAAGGGGAGGGGGGGTCCTGGGCTTCTCTACTACCATGACATTCAGACACCTAAGGGTTTGGCAACAATTCTAAAGCCAATTTGCAGATCTCAGATGGGGATCCCACCGGAGGTCTTATTGGCCTTCACTGCCACAGGTTGGAGAGGCAACATTGGCAGCTAATGTCTTCAGGGTACTGGTATGCAGCCTATGCCAACCGAGCTGATTCTGAGAGGTGATTGGTAGAACTGGAGGACCTTCAGTTCTCCTGAGCTGGCGTGGGGAGTTATTGTGGTAAAGGAGCACAATTGAGCATTGGGGAGAAAAACAAAGTTAACACAATTGGACACTCTAGTTTTGTATTTTGTTTTATTTATTAAAGATTATACCAGACACACAATTTGTTAAAAGAGCAGAAACTCATCCAAAATTAGGGGAGAGCGCCACACAAGCATCAATTTGAAATGTTTTGTATCAGGACAGGGAAGTTATACTAGTACAGTATGAGTAGATTCTGACAAGGTAACCAGTGTCTCTGACTCAAAAGGATAAGCTTCTACTTCATGAGGAGCTATCTTTTCATTCACAGCCAAAAGGTTAAATAACAAAAGGAGAAGTACTGAACTGAAGCATCTCATTTACCATGCTGCCAAAGTGATGTAGCATACAAACAGTACTGCAGACATGCACTACCTATTGAGCACTGTGCAAACGCTCGCACAATATATTATTCATGTTTGTTATCTTAGGGATACACTCCTGTCAACACCCCTGGAGCAGTGGCATCCTGCTCCCATCTTGGTCAAAACAGCAAAGGGCACTATTGCTTTAATAAAATGGCAGCGATTATAACAAAGTAAAGGCACATCTAATATAAATGTCAGAATTACTGTACATGTTTAGTTACCCCTCAACCACATTCAGCACAGGGTTTATCAAATGCGTGGTCAACAGCCAATTTGAGAACCACTTATTCAATTGGGATGACACCAGACTTTTATGCTATGGATGTTCATTCATACATTTTCTTGAGGGTTTCACATAAGTGTTAATTATTTTCTTATTAGTTGGCAAATGGACTTTGTGGAAAATGGAAATGTATTCTGGATCAAGCATGAATATTACTCAGGGGGCATATGAATGAGTAATTTAATGGTGGGGTACAATTTCACTAAAAACATGTAGTGTTAGATTATGGTAGTAGTCAAAGATAGCATTGACAGGCAAGCTGATTCTTCATTTCACTAGTATTATGCTTTTTTTTTTTTTTAAATTGTGAATAAAACATCTAAAGCCACTCGAGCATGCAAATAGCTAAAAATGAGCTTATATAAAAAGTATGTACTTTGTTATGCTTTTTCTGCAAAAACAAATCAGACCCAATATAGATTTGAAGGCCATTCCTCTTAATTGAGTAATAGCAATGGTGTGTTATTATTACATTTTTCCACACTTTGTATGCCAATTACTGAACAAGCTCACATAATCTCTGTTTGAAGCAGCAACGATGAAACAAAGCCATAAACACAGAAAACTGCTTCAACAGGGATAGTGGGAGGTCATCTGAGTTTATTTAAATGGTAAACAAAATATATAGGCAAGAATTACAAAAACATTACCGGTATAAACAGCACTATTTACAGCAATATTAGAACATGCTGTTCTGGAAATCATTCTAGATGTGCACAATTGTTCCAAACAGAGGCATTAATATTAATAATATTAAAAATAAATAAATAAATAAAATAAAATTACATAAAGCAGTTAGCCAGATCCAATTCCAAGCCTCATTTTACAGATCAGTAAAACCCCCTTGCTTTTCTAAAATGGCTGTCAGCACAACAGAAGAACTTGAAAATGTAATTTAGTTTTTTTTTTTTCTCTTCGTTAAAGATGAGGATAGGGGGATGCAACCTGAACAGTGTTTCTACCAGCAGTTCCTAATAACCATTTGAATGCAGACAGGACCATTTTTCAAAACAGGACATGCAGCCTAGGGTCCATTCTGAATATGAACAGTAGGAACTCTCCTTGGCCCATCAGATACTGCAGAAAAGCACTATGGTAGGTTAAAAATTGTACATTTAGACATGCTGCTGCTTCCAGCAGCGCCTGCCTGCCAGCCTGTCGTTTTTAAAAGGGCAAACGTTAAATGCTGCTTTGAACCTCTATATGTGCTCCAGTGGCTTGTTGACTTGGTAGATCAATAGTATGGAAACTCTGCCCCAGTGTCTATCCTAGCAGGAACTGTGGGCTTTATTTATTTATTTATTTTTTAAATAAAATATCAATAAATAAATGATGGTGTGTGAGTTTGTAATGATGACTTTTCCACATAAGGTATTAATTATGTTATTAATTATAAGTTTTACATTATGTGTATGTGCGTCTTTTATAGTTAAGTTGTTTTTGATCACTATGTTTAAATTGTGTTTTTATAGTCGTTTTAATGTGTTTACTAATTCAGTTTTTTTTTTTTTTTTTTTTTAATATGCTTTTATATTAAGTTTCAATACATTTCTGTGTAAAGTTTCGATTTCTTTCATTTACCATTGGCAAAACCTGCTACATGAGGTTTTGCACAGCCTAACACAACTCGAAGTCACAGGTGGTCATCTGAGCTAAACTCCAAAAGACAAGAATTTAGCAGAGATAGTGTGAGATGGAGGAGGGGAGCTGAAAGTCAAGATGGATGCGCCCTGCTAGGTACAACGTGGTATGCAAACCCCCCTCTTTTACCACCATTGAGGGAGTGTGCAATGATAGAGTGGAAACCCCTATCACTGAACAGAAGTAAGACAAATGGGAGTGAAGTTAACAATTGTTTACAAAGGTATAAATACTAAACATTGTTAAGTTTTGTCAGTCTTTTCATCTCTTTCGAATTGACTCCATGGATATCTGTGCTTTCTAATACAAACGTATGCACTGAGCTGTACTGAGGCCTCGTCCGATGTCAGTTTAAATCTCATGCTTATATCATTGTATTGGAGGTATACCTTTCTTGTATATAAAGTGTTTTTGAATCAAAAAACATTTGTCATCTTAATTCTTTCACTACAAGTTTCTTCTTTTTCTTTTTTAATCAGAACAATTTGTTCTATTTACTACATATATTGTATAGGTATAATTAACTGATAAAGTACTTTAATATTTAGTTAGTTTGAATTTAGAAAACAATTATTTGCAGGGCTTTAGCAGTTCACTGTTTTCAGGAGTGCGATGCACTCCCCTGGGCAGCCTGTAGGAGGGAATGCTTCTTGCTTGCTTGTGGTACCTTAATGAATTACATGTTGAATTCGAAGGGATAATTAAAGACCAGGGCACTGAACCTGATAACAAATGACGTGTCCTTTCATACAGCACGGCATAGATCCCTGAGATTAATGAATTTGCCATTTAGAGTTAAACTGTCATCACATTTCAGTGGTTAGTAAATCTTAAATGTTTAGCAAGGAGGGGCACATATTAATGCTGGCTAAGCTGGAGAATTATGTAGATAAGAGGTACTGATTTTCAATAATAATAATAATAATAAAATATTAATGTGCATTGCAGGAAAATCTCATGATTTTATGTCTTCTAATCTTGAAATATATACCGCAAGTATTCTGCACGGTCCACTTATCCAGAATACATTAAGAACATAAGAACATAAGAAAGTTTACAAACGAGAGGAGGCCATTCGGCCCATCTTGCTCGTTTGGTTGTTAGCAGCTTATTGATCCCAAAATCTCATCAAGCAGCTTCTTGAAGGATCCCAGGGTGTCAGCTTCAACAACATTACTGGGGAGTTGATTCCAGACCCTCACAATTCTCTGTGTAAAAAAGTGCCTCCTATTTTCTGTTCTGAATGCCCCTTTGTCTAATCTCCATTTGTGACCCCTGGTCCTTGTTTCTTCTTTCAGGCTGAAAAAGTCCCTTGGGTCGACACTGTCAATACCTTTTAGAATTTTGAATGCTTGAATTAGGTCGCCACGTAGTCTTCTTTGTTCAAGACTGAACAGATTCAATTCTTTTAGCCTGTCTGCATATGACATGCCTTTTGAGCCCGGAATAATTCTGGTCGCTCTTCTTTGCACTCTTTCTAGAGCAGCAATATCTTTTTTATAGCGAGGTGAAAATGTCAAACCTATATATTATTTTAATTCTGTATTCCATCTGCAGCTTTTATTCTACCTTCAGTCACTAACTCAACTAATTATTGCGTGTCTTCGTCCGGGCCAAACACTTTGCAGTTATTTACTGTATTCAGCAAAATGTGTGTTTTACCATTAGATGTGTTCAGCCTGTCAAAAAAAAAAAAGCTTCACGTTTAGTTGTGATGTTCTTTCAGTGTGTGTCATATAGCTGCATGCTCTATTTTGTCAATTTGCAGGCAAAATGCTCCAGAAACCTCCAATCCTCCAGTACAAGTCACTATAGCATTAGAAAAATGCTATTCCGTTCATCTGGGGACAATGTCCATGTTATTTAACTATACAAAAAATGCTAGGAAATGACATTGTCAAAAAAGTCAAACACAGTAAGTAACTGTGTTGATATGCAATGTTATGCTCTATATAGCATGGGATGGACATTCGTCATTAAACTTTTGCTGTGTTCATTTTACTTTACTCAATCCAAAAAACGAAATGTAAAACTTTCAGGGAAGGCAGATTTTATATTGAAGAATGATGGTGCAATAGGGTGTTGTGATATGTTGAACTATCACAGCTGCTGTTGGCATTATGAGGCACGGCTCTGTAGGTGCCGTGCTTCTAACCCCACACTAGAGGTGCAATTGGCACCCTCATTTCTTATCCGATTATCATATAGGCATTTGTCAACGATAATCGATGCATTGATGTTTTATTTTTCAAAATAAAGAACATTTAATCCAATAACTAAAAACACTGCTGTGCATAATAGTTAAACAAAAAGACACAATTTACATTCAAATTAGAATACTTTCAATTACAAAAAAAAATACAAAGGACTTGAGTTTTTAACAACTGAAAAAAATAAGAGTGCGTCCCTTTAACATTGTAATAATAATAATAATAATAATAATAATAATAATAATAATAATAATAATAATAATAAATACTATATTTTAACAGAAGTCCCTTCTATCTGAACTATGGTTGCTCATTATTAGTAATATTTTATGTCCTAAGCAAAGCAACACATTTTAATTAATCTCACAAATCCTGACTAATTGAATTACCATACTAAATTCAGATTATTATTTTTTTTTTTACATAATATTGCCCCTAAGCCCCAATTTACCAACCTTTATGTCAGTTTCTTCCATTTGAAAAAAAAAAAAAAAAACTACTGCATTCATTTTTAAATCAAGAAAACATGAATACAATAGTCCTACTTCTGATTTGGATTGTCGAAAGCGAATGTAGAGGCCTAAAGTGTGTATCCTAGCAACGCACTGGTGTTGTTTATCTTCCGTACTATGATGAAAAGAAGCGCATACTAACCACTCATGGTTTTAATGCAAACTGGCGGCAGTAGGCTCTAATTTTATGCATCGATTCATCAATATGTAATCGGAAATTTAAGGACAGATGATCAGTAATCAATGGATCGATTAATTGTTGCACCACTACTCCACACCATTGTGATATTTCAGCATATCTCAACACCCTGGAGTATCATAATTCGATTTATCAACAGCATTTATCAGCATTACTTCGTCTCATACTAATCAGGCTTGATAATGATTTAAATAAGAATGTTCAGGTGGGGTGCTCTGTGAGTCTAAGGTACCATATTTATTATTTTACAAAGAGTAATAATAGCTATTAACCCTATGTATATTTTTAATAGATTACAATTTCTGTCTGCTGTTTTATAATAGTATTTGTATAATTGTCAAATCTGCCTATATTGATCACTCTTAGACAGTACCTTTAGAAGTTGTACATGCAGGTTTGACAATAATTACAACTCTTTGATTTAGTTTAATTCACATAACATCCCATATGCTGCAATCATATATAAATACAATATAATCAATTCATTTTAATAATGAATACAATCAGATACACGTCAGTCGCATTTTACCGTCTTTGTATTAAGATGTAACAAATGAATGCACTTACCCGTCAAACAAGATTACAGACTCGGTCACCAGTTTTCTGATACAAAGCCCATCTCTGCAATGTTACAACTGACCATCACAACACCCGTTTTTTTTTTTTTTTTGATGGCAAATCTTTATTGTGCACTGCGGTTACACAGCACTTCCTCCAAAAACAAGGCAAACAAGACAAGGCACAGTAATGTAAAAGTTAATCATTAAACAGTTTTAGATACTGTGATGCATTTTTCTTAAATCTGTGATCTTTAGTTGATTTTGTGTATTATTATTTGCAGTGAATTGTGACATTAGGACCTTATCGATCACTGTATTCTGCAATTCTGAAGACTGACTGCATACTGTTTTAATTCTGGAAACTAGTGGTGGTGTTATTTTTAAATCTTTTGCTGAATTGCAGTGCCTTTTACGTTTTAAGCAGTTCTGTGCATGGGTAACATTTTGGTTTCATTTTGCTGGTCATAAATTAAGAATTTTACATACTGCTACAATACGTACCAGATTTAAAAGTATCTACTGCATTACAGTTCACATGTCCAGTCGTCTCTTTTGGCAAGTGATATTTTCAAAATCATATCATTCTGAAATAAAATATTACTTCTGTTGAAAATATAGTACTGTACCAACAAAACCAACTACACTATATCTGAATGGAAGCCTACTTATTTTAAAACACAGCCCTTTCAGCTATTTATTTTTGACATTGTATCTTTTTAGTATTTCCTGAAAAAATTAACAAGTTTTTGCCTTTAATTGCTGTGTTTCTCCCCCGACTCGTGCGCTAACAAATTTAAATGAAAGAATCAACGTCTCCCTGTACAGTTCCTCAAACCCAAGTCATATTTTGGGTAGTAAAGGACAGGTTACAACGTGCTCACCTACATACACGTCAAATCAGATGAAATAATCAGATATGCGTCACGTTTGTTTAACACCACTGAAGTCACAATTTTATAGGATCGGATATGTGGGAGCTGACTGTATAATTATGTTTCTATCAGCAACTTAAGTGGCAGCGCTAACTATTACCAAACCATTATTACTACTCATTACAGAGCAGACATTTTGATTAATCTGGATGAAATGGAAAGCTTGAAGGTGTAAAGTGCATCAAATACTCAATAGTTTACTTTTTTCCTTTCAAAGTCTAGGTGACATGCATTAATCTTTGGAAATGGGACGATACTGTTTCATGAAGCCCCCTGCCAATCAAACTCCTTAAAACCAGGCTGCAAAGTGTCATTTTCAATTTCATTCATTTATCTCCCCTTGCTCAGGGGTAGAAACGAAGAGAACTCAAAATCACAGTAATTCGTCATTGTAAGAAAATCCATCTAATAGCACTTTTAGTCCTTTTGAAAGGTGAGGGATTTATGGTAATCTAGGATGAGTCAGTATGTGAACCATTGACCAGGTGAGAGACCAATGCACTGCATTGGGCTTTGTATTTAAAAACATTTGGGATATTTTTATTTTGTACACTAACTACACTGTGATTATCTCATTAGTATATAGAATTTTAGATATAACATTCTAGAAATACAGACATTAACAACATATAATCATATATTATGTTAAATTCATATTATACAGAGAAGTCTTTTTATTGTACTAGTGTTTTGAATTGTATCCACTATGCAGACTTGGGGAGCATATTAACACCTTCCACAACCTCCAAGGCAGGGATAATTGGACACTAATTATTCTATGTCCAAAACCAGGCATCCTGACACAGAAGTCCCCAGACCTGGATAATTAGACATACTGAAAGAGGTGTGACCTTGTAATAAGTTACAATTGTGTGAAAACACCATCACATACTACAGGGTGAAGTAGCACAGATACAATTGCAATTAAAATATCAGTCTACATACTTCTCTTTCTAGATGTGATTGATTCAGCTTCGCATGCGTTCAGTTGCTGTGCCTATGTAACACACCTCAGACAGGGAGCGTACAAAGATGGTTCACATTTAAGACACAGAGGGTCAATTACAAATAACATTCTGAGTTTGTATGCATCAAACATACTACGTAGTGGGCTAGCTAGCATGGTACTTTCCTGAGGATCATCCCCAGCTGCAGATTAAGTTAGTTCCAATTGCAATGAACAAACAAGTTGGGTGATCAGCAGGTCCTCAGGTTTTATACACAGCAGAGGATCAAGAATTTAAACCTCAGTGTAGGGTGTGCTCACAAACCAATTGATTCCAGTTTGTTATATTGGATTTATGTAATTAAGCATATTTCATATATATGTATATTACAAATCTAAGCAAGAAAATGTAAATAAACATCTGAACAGACATTCTGCATAGGGCACAGCTGTCAGTCTCTTATTTTTATTGCACTTACCAAACTGGCATTGGCGTCTCTTGCGGCTCCCACGGGGTTGCCAGCTTCAGCTGTGGGTACACACTTGGCAGTCTCCCTCTGTTCCAAATGCTTTTTGCGAAGTTCCTGTGCTAACTGTAAAATATATTCTCTCCTTGGTAAAATCTTCTCTGTGCATTCTTTGTAAAGTTCCCAGGAGTTGATGGCTGCTAGGTCCAATACATTGTAAAACACCTGAACAGGCCACCGCCGGGAGCCAGCTTTCATGGAATACTTCCATTCCATCTGATCCAAAACATCAACTCCATATTTTGTTGCATAGTAAAACTCTACGGTCTCTGGTATTTATTTTCACTAGTCCCAATGCTAATCAACTGACCAAAGCCGCGCAGCTGGCAAGCAGGCACCAGCCTTCAAAAGCCTGATTGAAAACACCGTCAGTCATTCACTCAGGCAGAGAGTAGAGATTAATTTGATTACAGCTAAACACATTGCGGACTGGTAAATTAAAAATAATAAAGTAGAATACCATTCTGTATAATCTGCAATTATTTTCTGTGTGTCCGTCAATGTGACTGTTCCTGGGGCTTTTAGGTATAATGTAATCTATCTCCTTTATTTCTGCACTCACACGTTTCATGCTTTGTGAGAATGTTTAATACATACAAACAGAAAGGTGCATGAACGTGCAACCCCATATGTGTTACACGACTGAAGAAAATTACATTTTCAAAAACCGCCAAAATGACCGTAGCGGGGCTTCTAGTGTTAACAAATATATGCATATATAAGCAGTGCCCTATAGTTTTTTTTTTTTTTTAAATAATAATGATAATAAAATATGTATCAATGTTTTAAGACACTTACTACAGTACAGATAAACCCTTTTTAAAATTATGTTTTCTATCCTGAAGCTGATTGCTATTTGGATAGACTGAAAATATAGAAACATTGACTACACTATAGTGACACTGTACTTACACATTTGTAATAACTATATGATCATGACAATACCTTGCAGGTTGCATGCTCTTAATGAATAGAGTTCCAGTCGTTGGAGAATCCAAATAGAGTTCCATCCCTGTAGTGAATAATGCATGTTTTAATGTATAGCGTTCCGCCCTCATAACAACAGAAATATTAATAAAAAGCTTATATTATGCAACTGTGTATAGATAATGTTCCTGTATCCATATGTATATCCATCCATTCTTTTTTACATTAGTCGTTAAAAGTCACAATATGCTGATTTTCTGTTTGCTTTCTAATGTTTATTTGGGTTACAAAGTGATGTAAGTAAAAATAATTACATAAATCAGTGGTCTACAAGGTATGCTTTCTTACACGTAGAGTGTATATACATCTTACCAGAGAAGACATAATATTTACCAAGAAATCATCTGGAAAATCGAAAATGTTTTTTGCACTTTATCGCTCAAAGCCAAACATTCAGGTAGGATATAATGTAGATAAATGGTATTTGGATATACGCTAAATTCATTTGTAACACTGACAGTCTGGTATTATGTGCAAACTTAATAACTGAGTTTGCTTTCACAGCTTGATTCCGAAGTACAGTTCCTATATGGTAAACGTTAATTAAAATGCATTCATTAAATAAATAAAGTTATTCATATAGACCACATGCTGGATACTCTTCTGAACATAATATAAAAAGCTATTTTTCGATAAGCTACACATCTACGGCACTATTCAAATAATTGGTTTTATTTAAAGATCCTCACCTCTGCATGGGTGACAGTTTGGTAGTGGTATATTGCTTTACTTCAGGATATGTTAGGCTACACTTATTGAAAATGAGTCAACATATTATATAATACAAAACAGAGCACAAGAACAGAGGCTGCTCTATAAATACAGTACACTCACCATAATCAATAGGTGTCTTGGTGATTAGCTGAGCTACAGTAACCTTTTCTTTATGTTGATTGATAAACAATTCTTGTTTCTATAAAACATTTGCAATTTTAAATTAACTTTTCAGAGGACTGAATCGATGTGTTCAGTAACTGAAAGAAATTCATCAAATTAATGACCTGGTATTCCATTTGACATTTTCAACTGAGTTCAGACATAATCTAGTCATTATTTATTGATTTATTTGTTTAACTAAGTGTGACAGAGATACAATAAGTTCTGGTTTTAAATTTCCCTCTCGACCTGTGAGGGTGCTAAATAACGAAAGGAGAAGTCTCTTGACAGGCTGGCCTGACAGTTTGTTTCCGAGGTCGGGAAGTTGGTCAGCCTGGAAGGAAGCGAGACTCTGTTGCAGGAACGTATTGACCTGGAAGGTAAACAAGGTAGCAGCTGCAAGCAATAGACACAGCTGCAATTGTTTACCAAGGGGTCATGCGGGATAGCATAAAAGGGGCCAGAGAAACGCTTATCTTTTCCTTCGCTTGGTTTAAAATATGAGGAACAGGAAGGACCGGGAGATTGTCCCTTGAAATAAGAAAAGAGTCTGTGAGTGTTTTGTTTGTTTGTGTGTTTAGTAACTCTGTGTCTTTTTGTAATCACTAGACAGCTAAGCAGGAATCCGGAGCTGTCGCCTTGGCCAGCATTAAGCATTTCATTAAAATAAATTATCATTCACTTTTCATTAAAATAAATTATCACCCACCACGAGCACTACAGCACGCATCCTGACTGGTGACCGTGTCTTGTCTTATAATACTGTGTTATTATTTTGGTTGCGCAGAGCCATTTGTGTAAATACCCTCCATGCTTTACACATAGGTGTGTATTGCAGGAGGTTTATTGTTTTGGTCACCAGACCGGGAATTACAAAATAAAGTATTTCTAACTGGATTACAATTGCCTGCCTGTGATTATTCCTGCACTGCATCATCCATCACCTGTATACAATGAGCAGCCACTTTGCCACACTAAGTTTGAATTTTCAGTCTGTTCATTGAGAGTATTGTAGGTATTCCACTGGTGCACAGGCTGGCGGTGGGTAAGGACTAACGTTGGATTTTCTTCTGATGCATTTGGCCAGTTTAGCCATTCTTACTTCAATTCCCCTATGCAGCATCATTTTCATTCAGTTTATGGCATGAATTTCTATTCATATTCATATGATACAACAAACAAATTAGATCCTTAGATGCAGGTAAATTGCAGTTATAATTTGGAGTCAGGATTAATTATGTATATTTTTCACCAGTGCAAAAAGTATTCAAAATCAATCTTAGATTAAGCTCCAAATAGAACAGCAACATATTGGATAGAGGTCTGTGTTAAGTCTGATGTATGATTAGTAGTTTATAAGGCCATTCAAATGTACCTCAAAGTGTGTATTTGACACTTTTTATACAAAAACAAACAACATTGATGTACACTTTCTGTGTGGACATCTTTATGCATTTATTAATCTCACTGCTTTTTTAAAGAATACATCAAGTGAGTCAGACTCGACAGAGCAAAACCTCCAGACGTATTCCAGTGGGAAATGTAAGTGTCTTATGCATTACATTCAGGATTTGTACCCACATTGAGTGCTTAAGCTGCCATCTCTGCATTTCCAGTTTAAAAGAAAAAACACACCCTGACAAGGAGCTGTGAGAGCAATGCATTAAGCACTGTCTCTTACATGCCACAAGCACTTAAATGTTTCACTGCACCTTTCTTCTAATGAGCAAGACCACTGGAGACTGCCCAATCAGCTATCTGGCTTTAACTGAGGAGAAAAATGTACGGTGTGGATAGACGGAACCATGCATTAGTCTAAACTCATTTGAGTAAAATGATGCTATTAAAACCTAACAGTATATTTTGGTTCCAGGGATTTAAGAACATTTATATTTAATAGATTTGGTGTAGCTGGCTTGGTATTAGTCCTTGTTTTCAGTGATGCAACAAACAGGTTTCAGGAGATTCTGCACTGTATAGGTTGTTTGGTGCTTGTTTATTTATTTAATTGTAACTACTTGCTTAACCCTTTGCAGTCCTATGAGGGTCATCAGACTGGAAAGGGAAAATAGTAATGTCGGACCTGGTCCGACATTAAAAAGACTTAAAGCACATGTCTCTGTTTGTTTTTTTTCTGGAAAAAGCCGAGAAAAACATTCAATGACAGAGTGAGACCGATGGGAGCCAAATGAAGCTGAAAAAATAATGGGGCGTGAGCAATAGAGCAAGCAGCTGGACCACAGAGATAAGATGGACACAAAGAAATGAGATCTGCTTCCGCATCCAGCGCTTAAAGAATATCACAGACATTCGCAGAGCTTTTTGAGGTGCTATATTAATCAAATAATGACTTGGATCGCATTATTGAGAAGTCTGGTGATAAAACGAGAGATCAGGAGGGCATTTATCAGTAGGCATGTCTATAAAGAGGTATGTGAAAAATACACCGAACAAGGGGTGGGGCTTGGCTGGAGATGGAGTACTGATGTGGTTTTGCCAAGCAATGCATTTTAAACCTGTTTTACTCTAGAAAATATATATTTAAAACAGTGCATGTAAAATAAACAACATGTGTGAAAATAAATTGGACTTGACGCGCCTGACAAGCACTGAATGAATGGACTGCAAAGGGCTAAATTTGAAGCAATACAGATGCAATGTTCAGTTATACCAGCACTTAAAAAATTCACCCAAGGCTTGGGCATATTGTTTCATCCCCTCATAACTGTTACAACTTATGTGCAAAATGTTTACAAAAAGCAGAACCCCAATGTCAGGAAAAATACTAGAAGATGTTGGAGACAAGGATATTTCTTTGATCAATTTCAACCAGTTCTTGTAATTGAGAAAGCGTCCTTTGTTTAAGCTTGGTTTGTTGGCTTGGTTTAAACAGCTTTACCGGGGTTGTCACCATCACTTACAATAGGGCCAATTGCCTGAAAATGTCAACCCATGGTGCGGAATTCTGAATGCCTCATGCATGCAAGTTATACATCTAAAGCATGGAAAGGTTTATTGACTCACCTTTTTTATCGCACACAGATCTATTCAATATTTACATAAGCCTGTGCTTTAAAAAGGAAATGTATGAATTGGTATATGTCACACTTAAAACCACCCAATTTCCTTGTAAACTGTATTGTCTCTGAAATTAAGAACCATCCATTAAAATTACAAAACAGCAACTGTAACCCACAGGCTTGCTAGAGACACAGCAACACATCTGCTTGTAATGCAACATTTGTTACATAAACTGGAATTGTAACCGAACGGTATCTCCAAAACAGTCCAGCAGATATAGAGATGTGATGTATATGTATAGTGCACAATATCTTCTGAACAGAGAAATGTTTAACATAGTACACTTTTCAGTTTGCATAAGTATAATGCTGGTTGCATGGCAGTTATCTTGCTAGGGATGTAGTAGAAACAGTTAGACATGGAATTGTATGCTATTAGGCCCACTTTAAGTCTATTAAAGTTCATAGAAAGCTTACTCTGTCAACAGCATTTTAAGAAACAATGACACTCTTCCTTTCAGAATGTAATCTCTATTAATACAGAATAGTCCCTCTGGTAGTAGGCTTTTAGAGAAGAAAGCCTACATTATACTGGAGGATAACATGTAATTTATTGGATTGCTTCGGAGTTTGGCAAACTTTGTTAATGGGTGGGGAAAGTTACAATTTAAATTTAACACACAGGCCTGGTAGTAAATTTTGTGTTTGACAAGTATTGTTAAGTCCTCTTTGCACCAGTACTGAAAAATAAGCAATATGTGATACCTTGTTAAAACATTGATTAATGACCTTGGCAGAATGTGCAGTGGCGCTCCTTTTCTATTTAACCTTTTATTTTCATTAATTATACTTCATAGTTGTTTGTCTATTTTGTGTGTGTGAAAATGTACAACAACCATGCATATACAAGGTGAGAAGGGGGGTGAAGTAATAAAGGACGGGATGTATTGTAAAGCTCTGGCCTCAATCAGCGATTCATGTCATTTCTCCCCGTCCCCGTCCCCCCCCCCCCCCCTGTTTCCTCCTGGACCTTTGCTTTTCAAGATCTCACCTTCATTTTTATAGCAAAATATGTACCGTTTTGATTACTGGAATGTAATTAGGAGACTCGTGTTCTTTCCATTGCTAAGCCCTCAGCTCGTTTGTTTTATTCAGTAGGGATTAATTAGAGGGTAAATTAGACTACAGCTAAGCCTTTATGCTAGGGAAAAAGAGGTTGACTCCTGTGAGGTGGGTCAGGTCTAATTCAAGCCTGTTGGCTCATCTACAGTATTAAAAATAAAAAGCTTTTATTTCTTTACTGCCTTTCAGCTTACCTGATTGACAAGAGGTGCATCAATGGCCAGCATCCTGTAACTGGTTGAGGAGAGATCCTGCAAAACACCCAGCAATTAAAAGATAGCAGGGAGAGTTAGCAAAAGTGATCGATGAAATGCAGGACACAGAGCAAGGATGAACTGTTGGCATTGCACAATACTTAAAGGGTACATATGGACCTTTTATTTTATTGTTACATGGTCCCATGTGTTGCTACAACTGTTTACGTAAGATGAGTGTATTGTTTATTTATTTAATATTTTTTTTTTACATTTTGACCACTGTTTAATTTTTTTTTTAAATTGCATTCCCCACCTCAAGATAGCTTCACATGTACCCGCATGGACCTCTCAGAACTACATTTCCCATCATCTAGTGCTCACATATGTAACTGAGATGGATTTACCAGTGAGCAGGAGGATGATGGGAAATGTAATTCTGTATGGCAAGCCAAATTATCATTTAGAGATATCTCGAAATGCATTTCAAGATATCTTAAATAGAATTGCAGATAGCTCAAACTAACTCGATTTAAGGATATCTCAAACTCATTTTGAGATATCTCAAATTCAATTTGAGATATCTCAAATCGAATTAAATTGAGATATATTGAAAACAAATTAATTTGAGATATCTGCATTCAATTTAAGATATCTTGAAATACATAATGATAAATGATAATTTGGCTTGCCATAGTTCTCAGAGGTCCATGTGTATCTATTAAGCCATCTTTAGGCAGGGAATGCAATTTAAAAGTTTAAAAAATTGTCAAAATGTAAATTAAAACAATACACACCTCGCATCATCAGCTGTAGCAACACATGGGAACATCTAATACAATAAAACGTTATTATGTACCCTTTAAGGTTCTCTACTCTCTCTTGTTATTTGAGGATTATACATATTTATGGGGGAGGACAAATTTGTGTATGCTGCACTAATTTGAAGTCTTTCGTTTTTTAAAACCATATCTGTTCTACTTTATTGCATTATCAAGGAGCTTGACCTTAAATTGGTGGTGACAGTGTCAGTGATTTTTTTTTTAATGAAAACACTTCTGACTTACTTAGATTAGATTGTATTCATTGGTGAAGCCAAAAAGTCTATCCACTTTGACCTTCTTGTAACACTGGATACCACAGGAGATTTTACACTATCAATAAGTCATGTTACATGTTTCATTCACAACAGAGGCTGGGAAACTCTATGGTAAGCAATGCTATTTGATATACAATGTGTTCCATAAGGTATGTGAACAAAAATGACATGTTTTCCACAACAGAAGACACATTGGAGAACTTTATAGCTGCCACTTTCTATCCTTGGGACTGTTCCACAGTTCCATTCTACCCTTCATATTGCTGGACAAAGCTGTCTCACTCCAAATTCGTGAATGCATTCCCAAATGGTCTGTCTGTTTTCGGTCATGTATTGCCACACAGCCCTGTAAGACTCAGATTTAATCATGTAAATCTGATTATCAATTTAGATTTGAAATTGCTACACATGTTAATTTTCTTTTTCTGGATAATCAAATTCTCAAATGGTGACTACATTCTTTTCCTGGACAATCTGCCAATAATGCACTACCACAGCAGCACCCTCCCGCCGGCCAGGCATACAGACTTCTGGAGTTACTATCCTCCCTCCAGTACTGTGTATTTTTTGCTTCACCGTGTATTTCTTGATTTAGCAAGTACTGTCACAACTGCTGCTTCTTTAACCACGTACAACCTTTAGAAACCAGATTCTTGCTTAGAACCTGTCCCCTTATACACATCTACTTGCAAAAGCTAGTTGCCCAGAAAATTTCTGCTGCTTGTCTAATGCTTGTTTGTTTCCACTTGCTGTGTGTTTCGGCACCATCTGCGTAGTCTGTGTTCTGCAGCAGTGCTCTGCGTTTACAGTATTGTCACGACTCTGTTGTTCCACAACTTTGAGTGGGCTCCAATTATGGGCATACACACATTGAATGATGGGATTGATTGTCCTTGCTTTTGCCATGCCCGCCAGCACTGGAGATCCCAATTTTTTTCATAGCTGCCAATAGCAGTCAATGTCAACAGGTCTTCCATTGCAGTGGAATCTTATGTTTGTTCTCTTCCCTGAAATATCTTCGTTCAAGATATATCTTATGCCCAACAAAGTTTGTTAGTATGCCCAGAGTGGGGGCCATCGCTCTGAAGGGACCACCAGAGGTTTCCTCCCAAAATAAAGGAAGGTTTTTCCTCTCCACTGAACTGTGCAGAGTCACTTACAATAGGACAAGGAGGTTAAGTGACTTGCTTAGGGTCACACAGTGAGTCAGTCAGTGGCAGGTATGGGATTTGACCTCCTGGTTACAAGGACTTTAACCACTGGATCACACTGTCTCCTATAAATACAATAATTACAGCTACATGTACACTGACAAATACTGTCTGTTTACCAATCAACCTGGGAAATTGTGCAGCGCACAATGTGAAGCTTAGTTACCATTCATTTTAATCTATAAGGCATCTTTAAAATGGGGCTGAGACCTACAGTACTTCCTGCATTTGCCATACATAGGACAATTTCAGGTTGTTTTATGTGTCACATTTTCTGGCGTGGGGTTAGGAAGAGCTCATATTCCCCATAAGCCATAATAGTAGTACAGTATTTCATGTTATATTTCAAAATGTCAATTTGTTGTTAAGTATATGGAAAGCTACAAAGCCGAATGTAATTCAATATGTTAGCGTAATATTATTCAGCAGGTTTCATTTGACTATATGAAACAATATATATATATATATATGGTGATGCAACACTTTTGGCCATAGTGGTATATTGAAGGCTATGTTTGTTTCTGGAATCTTTTTTCCTATTCACATCTTAGCAACCCATACTTCTGAGCTACAAGTTGAAATTAATGCAGTGTGCTCACAGGCCCAAAGAGAGTGTGTGAGGCGTGAGTGTATTAATGGAATGTCCAGACAGTAATTTGTGTGTAAAGAAATAAATTGATTTATTATTATTTTCTCCAAACAAAATAAAACAAATAACAAAGAAAACAAAATGGCGTGAGGAAGGGGGTGCTGGAGTAATAATCCCAAAGACAGGGAGTGAAAAACATCCTTAATCATCTTCTCGACGTCCCCGAACATAAACCAAAGAAAGACAAAAGAAATATTAGTAAAATTTTCACTCCCAAATTCAAAACCCCCGCTGCTCAAATTTCGTCTCTCCCTCCGCTCGTTACTCCGCCTATTTTTCCTTCAGACCAACCCCGAACACAGTAGTACGTTCCCTTTAGTATGCAACGTCCCGCCTCTGTAGTCAGTGGAACACCAACCCCCAACTGACAAGTGTCCTTATCCTTCACTTGACTCCAATGGCTGGAATTTACATACTCATACTTCTGCCCCTCACCAAGGTGCCGCCCCTCATAAAGATGACTTTCGTCATGGTCACGAGATCTTGGCAAGGGAAGTCTCGAGTTGGTTTGATGCCTTCTACTGTCAGGAGGCTGAATCACAGACCAAAACCCCTTTGCCTCATCACAGAGTGCAATAAACAAATATCAACACACACCAAACTAATGTAATGAATATATACATATTGCTTATTTTCAACTGACTAGACAATCTTGCACATATAAATGTGTACGCTATCGTAAATAAGTCTGATTCCCTTAGACGCATTTTTTGTTCTTCTATTAGTTACCAAAGCAGCTGAAAATGACCAGTTGCATTTACTTGCATAAATAAATAAACAAACAACCTGTAGGAGAAATGAATGTGAGAAAAGCAGACCCTACAAATATATATATATATATATATATATATATATATATATATATATATATATATATATATATATATATATATATATGCTCATTATAGTTTTTTTTTGGGGGGGGGGGGGGGGGGGGGCTAGATCTGAACAGGGGGGGTGGGGGGGTATGGCCCCTTAAGGCCCCCTTTGGCGCTAGCACTGAATTTATGAATGGGCATATAGTCATTGAAGAATGAAATATGTCTCCTTTTGATGAAATTAACAGCCCTATAAATGTTACCTGAGGACCTCAGTGGCTGTTGAAATCAGTCTAAAGGAATCTACCGACAGCAATACAGAGGTACATGGGCATGTGTGTGATTGTTAGGGTGTTTATGATTAGAAAAGCTATGAGTTTAATAAAGGAAAACAAATTCTAGCCTAATTTATAAAGGAACTGCTCAGATAACTATTCAATTGCTTTACAGCAAACAATATAACGTTACAATTGTTTTTTTGTTTTTTTTTCACATCCTTAATATTCCTGAAATTGCATTGCCAGAAACTCATCCAGGATGTTTAGAAGTTAGCATTCACAGAGAACCTCTCCACATAAATATTTGATCTTCAAGAGCTTAACAACTGAGTCTAAGAAGCACTGACAGATTTAGAAGAATATGTATTAAAAAGAAGAATGGGCTTTAGCTTTTCAAACATAGTTTTCTGTAAGGCTTTTATTGATAACGTTTGATACAAAAATCGATCGTCATCCTTTTCTGTTCCATTTGCTGGCAGTACACAATGTCTAGCATTCATCAGTTCCCCAGTCCAGCCTGTATAGAAAACTAGTGTCATTTCTGATCTCATGTGGTATTCTATTTAATGCGCTATATATTCATTCCAACTTGTTTTTATGCCATGTTTGTGTCTGGCTATGCAATTATATAGGAAAGGATTATATTTTCTCCATAAAAAGACTGCGGGATGCATCTCTGCAGGATTAAGAGAAGCAATCAACTGGTCTACCCAGAGGGCCAGGATTATGGGCGGTTCATAATGAAGGAGAATGGAAAGATCACATTGTCACAGACATTCAGATTCACACAACAACCCTCCGTCTTCTAATTTGCTAGACCTTATCTAGAAGACTACTCGCAATGCCACAGTGCTGTTAGTGTGGGTCTACCAGGAAAAACACAGAACAAATCAATACAGTTAAAACACAGAACAAATCAATACAATTAAATCTACCAAAGATATGATCAAACAAATAGATAAAAAGTCAAATCCTTAATGTAATGAATCAATACTTCCTTACTGTACATAACAACAAATACAGATACAAAAATACAACTGAATAACATAGCAATGCAAGAATCCTAAGCAGAGTTTCTGGCATTGTGATGAATTATGTGCCCATGAATATTCCAAATTAAGTTGTGATCTAGTGTAATTTATGATCTTTTTAATTCCGTGCCAACTGTAATCAGGGTTTCGCAATGCTAAAGCACTATACTGTATAACAAATATAAAATATCTATTGAACCTCAGAATCTTACCTTAACTTAAAAGAGGATCAGCAACTCCAGTGTCAATGTAGTAGCGAGATTAAAGTAACACTTCAATGAACTACAATGTAAATGTCTGGCAGGTTAAATGGTCGTCCAGCAACTCCCTGACTCCCCCTTACCTTTCAGTCTTCATTCTAATCAATCAGAGAGCTGTCAGTTTTATTCCGTGTCTGTAAATATTTTTTCAATGGGATTGTAAAATCACTGTGTTAACGTTTCATTTATCGTGCAGTGCATGCTAAATTCTGGCGAGTTCTAGTACCAGTTTGATTTGATTCAATTAGATGAATAATAAGGTGAAATACTTTTTTTTTCACTGAAGCATTTGCACCATTTTTTAAGTTGTTAACACTTTAAGTGACTCTAATTTATACTTACACTTAATTACAATATTAGCTGTTTAGATAAGGCACAGGCCACAAACTGTGTTAACTCTTTGAAGATCACCTTCCTAAATGCTATCTGATTGATCTAGTCTCTTAAGGTGTCATAAATCTTGCCAATTGAGAGTGTAGTTTTTCCATTATTGTGTTAAAAGTTAGTTAAAATGCTTTAAGAATCATTTTTAATTACATACCTTGTGGTCACAAGTTTAATAGTTATTTTAAGTAAGTTTCTTGGCCTACCTTCTGCCACTGATAAGTTGTGTTGTGGAAACTCTCAGAAGGATCAGTTTCAGTAGTTCTCCAGCCTGTTTCCCAGCAGATTGCTGAAATGCTAACTAAAACAGGCTCATCTGTGAAGCCACACCACTTAGCCCCTCCACCTGCTGTTGCCTGTCTTTGTGCAAAAAAAGTCTGGTTTTGTTTTTGTCTTTTTCTTGTGAATTGAAGTGCTGAATTAAAAGCACAGAATGTCCTATTTTTTATATTCACAGAACAGATACAAAGTGTCTTCACAATATTTTGGTTTGAAGCTGTAGTGTCACTACTCTACAGATAGAAAGTCTGTTTATTATAATGTGCCTTCTGTGATCTTAAGTGGTACAACACAACTCGTAACTTAAATCAGGGTGCTAACAAGACAAAACCAAAACATGTATGAACAAATTTACACAAACCATAGTTATTTGCTTGCATATATGTGGTTCAAAAACATTTCTTTGTCACTTATACACTGTCCTTCACCAACAGCCAGATTAATTCCCCATCTTATGTTGTATCCACCAGATACCTTCCATTAATCCAGTCTCCAGATCTCAGTGGGGTTTACCATTGTGAAAGATTTTTTAAATAAATATAAAAATGAACAATTTAATACAACAAGTATTGAAAGATCTAGTGTTGAAAAACGTTTTCGGAAGTGTTTGCCAGATCTCATTTTGAAATTTTTGGTTACATTTGAAACTAGATAAAACTGGTACGGCAGTGTTGTTTACCTTTGTCCTACCACTACATTTTTTGTATAGCCTGCTTTCAAAATGAAATAATTAAGTGTGCAGGTTGGTGTCATTATACAGTATATTCATGAGGTGGGGATATGCGGCTCAGCAGATAACAGAGCTTAATATAAAGGTAGTAGTTCCCTAAACTCAGCTATTTCATTTAGGTTTAAACATACTTTTCCATGCATTGTACTGGTTATATGAACTGATTGCTGCAGTACACAAAGTAATGTGTTTATTCCATTCATGTGAATGGCCATTATTCAGTTATCCATTGCTTATTCGCATTTATCTGTGCACTCATCTTCAAGGCAGTTTTTTATCCCTGGGGCATGTTTCCATGGCAGCTGTGCCAGATTATAAGCTATTTTAGAATCCCTGGACTCAGATGGAGCTTTGAAAAACTTTGAAAAAATATAAATATATATATATATATATTTGTTAATCTTTTTTTTCAATGCATTTCCATAGATTTTTAATTGAAACAATGTATTGCATTTAAAATAAATTCATTCATTTTGACATTTTCCGTAAATAATAATGGACATTGTGCACAACTAAAAAGTTAGTGTAGGTACATGTACCTCCCCCTGTTATTTAATTGTTTGTATCTTCTGTAAAACTAATCTGTATCTTCAGTTTCTAATCACCGGGTGCAAATCATAAAGTAAAAAAGAAAAGAAAAAAAAAATTATAAGGCTGAGGCGATCGATAGTCAAGCCTGTACATCGTTTTTTCGTGAAGGGTTTAAGGGTGCATGCTATACAAAGGAAAGCTTTTATTTTTTTATTCAATTTGGAATTGGCAATTATTTTCTGTATTAAGAGCAGAGCTTCTCTGCTCCCCTCAGGTCTGTCACTCTGAATCTGCATGCAATTGAGCTCACCTTCTCCCTGCCCCGCCCCCCCGGGGCGGCACGCGCCCCGCCAGTGCCCCCCCCCCCCCCCCTGCCCCGCCCCCTGTGAGTGTTTACTGATGGGATTGGATCTCTGCAGGAGTCTTCAAAGTAACAGAACAAGTTAAGAGTGTTTTGCTAGAATTACAAATACTGTATCAATTGAGCTACAGTGCCTTTCGATGTTTGAGAATTAAGCCCTGTTCACACTAGCATTTTTATACTGGTATCATTGCGGAACCATACCAAAACATCTGTCCACACTGGAGTTCTAATTGGTGTCATACCGATACAGCTGTATCGGTGCAAAACTCAGAAAAGAACAGGTTTCGTACCACTACTGTTTCAGTATGACTCGGAACGGTTTAAGTGTGGACAGGTAAACCGTTACTGTAATGATACTGTTAAGTCAATATTCTGAAGCATGTGCATGTCTTGCTTTACAGCTTAAATATGTTAAACAGCTTTACATTTTATGGTGAGCTGCAGTACCTTTATCATGGCTACACCAAAATGCCAAAATAAGTGACAAAATCGTCTCCACAAAATTAGTGATGATGACCATGAGGTAAAGTGTACTGCAGAGCAGTGCCACTCTAAAAAATCCCTTGTGAGGGAATATCAAAAAAAAAAAAAAGAAAAAAAAACATGCATTCCCAAAGCAGTGACGCAAGCCCGCTGTCTCTGCAACCTCATGCTTTTAAAGACCTAATTGTTTCCGCCTTTTGTTCGTCTCATCCTTTCACGTTCTGCTTGTCTCCTAATAATGATTGAACACCAAAACAAAATACTGTACATGGACAGGATGATACTCGTGTAAACGAGAGCATTTGCTGGTAGGCTTTCTGTTCTGACAGCTAAAACCCTGTTCTGCTGGTACACTAGATACATGTATCATAATTGCTGCAAGTTATTCTTGTGCATTTTATTAAAATGTCCTGTGTGGTTCTCTTGATTGCTTGTTATTCTGACTGGTTAAACAACTTTTTATTTTTATTTAGATTTGACTCCCATCTGGTACAAATCAACATGAATAAGGTTCCAAAAAATATATATATATATCATAATATATATCTATATATATATATATATATATATATATATATATATACACACAGTGCCTATAGAAAGTCTACACCCCCTTGAACTTTTTCATATTTTTTTGTGTCAGTGCCTCAGAGTTTCATGTATTTAAATGAGGATTTGTTCCACTTATCTACACACCATAATCCACACTTCTAAGGGGAAAAAAGTTTTTATTGAGAAAAAATTATATATTAAAAATACAAAACTGAAAGATCATAATTGGAGATAATACTTGGTGGAAGCACCTTTGGCAGCAATTACAGCTATGAGTCTGTTGGGATAGGTCTCTACCAACTTTGTACACCTAGATTTGGCAATATTTGACCATTGATCTTTACAAAACTGTTAAAGCTCTGTCAAGTTCCTTGAGGAGAGTTGACGGACAGCAATCTTCGAGTCATGCCACAGATTTTCGATTGGATTTAGGTCGGGGCTCTGACTGGGCCACTCAAGGACATTTACCTTTTTGTTCCTTAGTCACTCCAGCGCAGCTTTGGCTGTGTGCTTTGGGTCATTGTCATGCTGAAAGGTGAACTTCCGTCCCAGTTTCAGCTTTTTTTGCAGAGGGAAGCAGGTTTTCCTCAAGGACTTCTGTGTACTTTGCTCCATTCATTTTCCCTTCTATCCTGACAAGTGCCCCAGTCCCTGCTGATGAGAAACATCCCCATAACATGATCCTGCCACCACCATGCTTCACAGTAGGGATGGTGTTCTTTGGGTGATATGCTGTGTTGGGTTTGCTCCAAACATAACGCTTTGCATTTAGCCCAAAAAGTTCCACTTTAGTTTTGTCAGACCACAAAACATTTTGCCACATGGCTACAGAATCTCCTGAGTGTTTTTCTTTTTTTTTTTTTTGCATACTTCAAATGGGATTCAAGGTGGGTTTTCTTGAGGAATGGCTTCCTTCTTGCCACCCTACCATACAGGCCAGATTTGTTGACTTCTTGAGATACTGTTGTCACAAGCACACTTTGACCAGTCTTGGCCATAAAAGCCTATAGCTCTTGCAAAGTTGCCATTGGCCTCTTGGTAACCTCTCTGTTCACTCTCCTTCTTGCTCGGTCATCCAGTTTGGAGGGATGGCCTAATCTAGGCAGGGTCTTGGTGGTGCCATACACCTTCCACTTCTTAATAATCATCTTGACTATGCAACAAGGGATATTCAAGGCCTTTGATATTTTTTTTATACCCATCCTCTAATCTGTGTCTTTCAACAACCATGCCCTGGAGTTCTTTTGAAAGCACCTTGGTGATCATGGTTTAGTCTTTGCTTTGAGATAAGAACATATGAAAGTTTACAAACAAACTTTGGGATCTTTTATTTCTTTTGGGGGGGGGGGGGGTATTTGAACTTTATTATTTTAATGTTCTGTCTCGTTTTACAGGCCTTTTTACTTATCATGAAGTGCTTTGAGGTGGCCATGCCTTTAAAGTCTCTATATAAAAGTAATTGGATTGGTTGGTTGCGCTTAAGTAATTTTACAAACGAGAGGAGGCCATGTGGCCTATCTTGCTCATTTGGTTGTTAGTAGCTTATTGATCCCAGAATCTCATCAAGCAGCTTCTTGAAGGATCCCAGGGTGTCAGCTTCATCAACATTACTGGGGAGTTGGTTCAGACCCACTCAATTCTCTGTGTAAAAAAGTGCCTCCTATTTTCTATTTTGAATGGCCCTTTGTCTAATCTCCATTTGTAACCACTAGTCCTTGTTTCTTTTTCAGGTTAAAAAAAGTCCCTTTGGTCAACATTGTCAATACCTTTTAGAATTTGAATGCTTGATTCAGGTTGCCGCGTAATGTTCTTTGTTCAAGACTGAATAGATTCAATTTTTTAGCCTGTCTGCATATGACATGCCTTTTAAACCTGGAACAATTCTGGTTCCTCTTCTTTGCATTCTTTCTAGAGCAGCAATGTCCTTTTTGTAGCAAGGTGACCAGAACTGAACACAATATTCAAGATGAGGTCTTGCTAATGCATTGTACAGTTTTAAAATTACTTCCTTTGATTTAAATTCAACTCTTTTCACAATATATCAGAGCATCTTGTTAGCTTTTTTTATAGCTTCTAAATGAAGACATTTCTGAATCAACAAAAACTCCTAGGTCTTTTTCATAGATTACTTCTTCAATTTCAGTATCTCCTACATGATATTTATAATGCACATTTTTATTTCCTGCGTGCAGTACCTTACACTTTTCTTTATTAAATGTAATTTGCCATGTGTCTGCTTAATTCTGAATCTTGTCTAGATCATTTTGAATGACCTTTGCTGCTGCAACAGTGTTTGCCACTCCTCCTATTTTTGTGTCGTCTGCAAATTTAACAAGTTTTCTTACTATACCAGAATCTGAAATACTAATCTAGATTAGGAACAGTAGAGGACCTAATACCGATCCCTGTAGTGCTCCACTGGTTACCTCACTCCATTTTGAGGTTTCTCCTCTAATCAGTACTTTTTGCTTTCTAACATTAACCAGTCCTTAATCAATGTACATGTTTTTCCCTGAATCCCTACTGTGTTCATTTTGAGAATTAATCTTTTATGCAGGACTTTGTCAAATCTAAATAAACCATGTCATATGCTTTGCAATTATCCATTATCGATGTTGCATCCTCAACAAAATCAAGCAGGTTAGTTAGACATGATCTCACTTTCCTAAAACCATGTTGACTGTCTCCCAGGATACTGTTACCATATAGGTAATTTTCCATTTTGTATCTTATTATAGTTTCCATAAGTTTGCATATAATAGAAGTCAGGCTTATTGGTCTGTAATTACCTGGTTCAGTTTTGTTTCCCTTTTTGTGGATCGGTATTACATTTACAATTTTCCAGTGTCGGTACAACCCCTGTGTCAAGAGAATGCTGCATGGTTTTGGTTAGCGGTTTGTAAATAACTTCTTTCATTTCTTTGAGTACTATTGGTAGGATCTCATCCGGCCCAAGGGATTTGTTTATTTTAAGAGCTCCTAGTCCCTGTAACACTTCTGCCTCGGTTATGCTAAAGTTATTTAAAACTGGATAGGAACAGGTTGACATGTGGGGCATGTTGTCCGTATCCTCCTTTGTAAAAACTTATGAAAAATAATGCACTGCCATGCAGAGGGAACCTACAGGAACTGCTGAATTTATCCTGAAATCATGTTAATCACTACAATTTGTAACAATCACTCTGCACAACTGAGAAGCAGTTGACTGTCCTCCCTAAGGAGATACTACTGGCCCAATCTCTATAACTAACAGTCAGCAAGAGTGACAGACAGCAAAAGCAGGGACGTCAGAGGTGTCAATTTCACGAACAGACTGTTTATTGTTGTAAACTATAATGTAATAAATGAAATATAAGGACAACAACTTATTGCAGAGAACAGTTAAGTGGAAGGTACAGGTGAGTAAGAAAGCAAAGAGAACTAAACAAACATCCAAACAAACTAACACTAAAGCAAAATTAATGCGGTGTCCGGTCAGCCTCCAGTAAACCCACACAAACACCACAACAACACAAAACCAACACACTGACAGGCAAAAAAGACAAAGGTGAATGAATAATTATACAGGGAAACCAATTACAAAGACAGTCTTCATGGCAATGGATGATAAATGAAATTTAGGCCATTCAATCCATTAATTCAGTCCAGTGAAGCAATGCACATGAAATCCAAAGTAACAAAAGAACAAAACCAAAATTACAGGAACCAAAGTATCACAGTAAAGTAGAAAATAAACCAGCAAACAGAAATGGAATAATCTCACCAACAGATAAAAAAGTCCCAAATAGAGTCCTGTACTGATGATGATGTATGAAGGTTCATGAAAAAATAAGTCTGTCGAGTAGTACCGGGTTGAATGGTGAACAGCCATTTGGAAAATATCAGGAGGATCAGGAACAAAATGGTGACTGAACACAATAACAAAAACAAACCCTAAACAGACCTTGAACAGCAACTAAACTTAAACAAGTAACAGTGTAAACAAAAAAAGAAAAGTTTAGACAAAGTACAAGATTTTAACAAAAGAGTAAATGGACACACCTGTATTTATCTAAAATAAAGTTAAAGTTACACTGTAATTAAGTAATGTGCTGTTTGTAAAACGGATTCCTCAAGAGAAAAGGGAGTGCTCTCCTGGCCTAGCCAGCCAGCCAGCTTTAAACAGGTTTTTGCTTCCAAGGAGTTCTGAGATTGGAGGAGTGGATATATGAATGAGCCAATGGGGGGGAGAGGATGAACAGAGGGTGATTGCAAGGAACTATGGGAAATTGAGTTTTAACCTGGCCAGGCTACTGACCCTAATAAAAGGGACAGATGGGTGAAACTTACACCCACTTTATAGAGCATGTGAATTGCTACAAATTTAACACAGGTGGAGGCCATTTAACTTAGTGTGTGATTTTGAAGACGATTGGTTACACCTGAACTAATTTAGGATTGCTATTACAAAGGGGGCGGACACTTATCCAACCAAGCTATTTCAGTTTTTATTTTTAATTAATTTTCTACACATTTTTAGCACATTTTTTTCACTTGAAAGTTGTGGGGTAGGATGTGTAGATAAATAAAAAAACAACAATTTTAATGCATTTTAATTCCAGGTTTTAAGGGATCAAAAGATGAAAAATTTGAAAAGGGGTGAGACTTTCTATACGCACAGTGTGTGTGTGCGTGTGTGTGTGTGTGTGTGTGTGTGTGTGTGTGTGTATATATATACACATCCATTATCAATAACTGCTTAATCCTTTACAGGGTTGCAGTATGAGCCTAACCCAGCATACATAGGACACAAGGCAGAACTACACCCTGGATGGGACGCCAGTCCATTGCAGGGCACCACACATACTCACACTGAAGGCAATTTAGAGTGACCAATCAACCTAACCAGCATGTCTTTGGACTGTGGGAAGAAACTGGAGTACCTGGAGAAAACCCACGCGAACAGGGGGAGAACATGCAAACTCCACACAGACAGACCCCTGATATATATATATATATATATATATATATGTGTGTGTATATATATATATATATATATACACTACTGTATATGCATGAACTGATGTAATCAATGTAAAATGGGTATTAGTTTTTAAAGCTTTCCTAGCAATGTTACACAATAATCCACAGCTCCACATGTATTACAGCATATTTTTAGGGTTTCATAACATCGATGAAGTTAATGATTTAGGCTGGGGATCATAGGGAGAGCTCCTCAGCAACTCCTGCTTGTGACTTTCCAGTCAGTTTCCTGTCTCTATAGTTCAGGTGCTTGGTAATATCCATGGCTGAGATTCAGTAGATAGAGCGATTGGCTTGACAGCATGGCTGCTGGTCAGAAGTTGATTTTCTGTCCTCCCAATTGGTAAGTGTCTTGGAAAGGTCAATCAAAATGATTTGAACTGGGCATTTCAAATGCAGTAGAAAAACTGGTTTATGTGTGTATGTAAAATAAGAACTGTATAACTTGACATTAACATTTTAGAAATTAATATTTCTTAATATATCTGGGCATAAGACTCCCTGTGCTCCCCACACCAGGATTAGCTAGAAAACAATGTAATACAAAAGGTGTTAATATATTGTATACTTACCCTTTTAAAAGTATAAAGTGCATAATCAAATTCTAACCTGGATAATAGACCATTCAGTCATTGCAAGCTTTAGGATGCCCTCTACTGAGTGTTTTGAAAAAGTGCAAGGCTAAATTTGTCACTTTCAGCAAGCTCCACCTCCCCAAGAAGACCCACCAAGTGGGTGTTAGTCTACGAACTCAGCAACTCAGAACTCAGTGCAGAAAACCCTGTAGAATTATAGCACTGATTGGTAATAAGAAAAAAAAAAAATATATATATATATATATATATATATATATATATATATTATATATATATATATATATATATATATATATGTCACTCTGACTGTGACTGTGTCCATTCTAGATATAGATCTCCAAGAAAACTGACTTTCATTGTTTTCCACATAAAACATCCACACATGGACAATGTTTAGCGTATCTGTATAACTGGATTCCAGCAAGGTACACAGTGTTTGTCTCTTCAGCTGTAAATACAACTATTAATTGCCAAGCTAGTTATGCGGGAGAGATCTTTACTACCAAAACAAGACACACACATTGGAAATAGTCCCATCTGGCAACAAATGATGCAGTTTGTCTCTCTGGTAGCGACCTGTGCATGTAAAGCCTGCTGTTCCCTCAGTGTGCATACAGTAGGTATGCAATTAAAGCAGCTCATTACAATAGTACAGGCACTACTGCTAAATAGTAAACTAACTGTTTATCTAGTTGTTGGCCTGTTAGGAACCTTTAATTTGAATTGACAAGCTTTTAGATTCAGTCTAAAATGAGAGGGCTGTCTGTCCTATAAGAATGACCTGCTTGGTTATAGAGATATAGATATGGTCATATGGCAAAGCGTCAGTTCCTCTCCAGCAGCTTCCCAGGAGGAGTTGAGTGCTGTCAGGACTATAAGCCTGCACAATCTCAGTACTGGTAAGCCACATCACTGATGAGCAAAACAGTTGTAGGTGCGCTTGTAATTTTACTGTACAAAGCTGCTAAACCAAACCTAGATCCCTCTCTTGGGCATATAAGACTGCACTGCAAAGTTAGTCCAGATCCAGTGTACTAAACTTACCTGCTCAGCAAGATAACCGCTATAATGCTGACAAGGGCAGGTTTGATTTATAACACAGATCAGATTGCACAAAATGATTTGTGGAGAAAATTCATTTTAGAAAATAGAATATACAGAAAATGTATAAACTGTGTGTGTGTATGTGTATGTGTGTATGTGTGTGTGTATGTATGTACATCTCAGTCTTCAGGAACTGTATTGTGGCCTTCCATGGCTTCCTGTTTCACTGGGGTATAAAAATAAGGTAACATGCATGTAAAATCCATTTGTCATCCATCACCATGGGGAAAGGCAAAGAACTCACAAATGAAAAGAGACAAATGGTTGTTGATCTTCATAAATCAGACAATGGGTACACTTACCACTATTACGGCAATAACTAAGAAGTTCAAAACCAGTGGAATGGTGTAGTAGAGGACGCAAATGCATCTTGCCCCCACACACAGTGAGGAAGATAGTTCAGGAGGCAAAGAAGAATCCAAGGGCCACAGTTGGAGAATTACAGAACTTGGTTGCATCTTCGGGTCACCAAGTCTCCAAATCTACAATTAGACACCACCTCCATGCCAATAAGGTTGCCAGAAAAAAAGCCTTTATTGAAAGCAAAGCAACCAACAAATTAAGCACCTGGAGTTTGATAAACGGCACTGGCACTTGGATTGGATCTGGGTACTATGGTCAGATGAGACGAAAATAGAGCTCTTTGGCCGCGCACACCAGTGGTGGGTTTGGCGTCGAAAGAAGGATGCGTATGCAGAAAAGAACCTCAGACCTAATGTAAAATATGGTGATGGATCTTTGATGTTATGGGGCTGTTTTGCTTCCACTGGTCGTGGGGCCCTTGTTAAGGTCAACGACATCATGAACTCTACCAAGTACCAGGACATTTTAGCCAAAAACCTGGTTGCCTCTGCCAGGAGGCTGAAACTTGGCCGCAGTTGACTCTTCTACCAAAACAATGACCCCAAGCACACATCAAAATCCACAAAGAAATGGTTAATTGACCACAAAATCAACATTTTGCGATGGTCATCTCAGTCTGTGGTTTGAATTGAAGAGGGCAGTCCATAAGCACAGACCGAAGGATATCAAGGATCTGGAAAGATTATGTATTGAGGAATGGTCTGAGATTCCTTCCAATGTGTTCTCCAATCTCATAAAAAAATTATAGAAAAAGACTCAGTGCTGTTAATCTTGCAAGGGGAGGGTGCACAAAGTACGGAAAACAAGGGTACCAATAATTGTGACACTTTTTTTTTTTTAAATAATTTAAAATTTGAGAAATGTGTAGTTCTGGTTGATTCCCTTGAATCATTAATAAAGTAGAATATAGTCCACATGTTGGAAAATTACAATGTAGCTCATTACCTGTGTTGTTATACAGGCTTTTTTGTTCATCTTTATCAAGGGTGCCAATAATTTTGGAGGTGTGTGTGTGTGTATATATATATATATATATATATATATATATATATATATATATATATATATATATATATATATATATATATAATCTTAAAACAACATTAAGATACCGCTATGAAACCAGTGTACTGTATTACCCTTATCAGAACCTAAGCAATGGAAACAATGGATTTAACACATTGAGGCTGTTTGAATGGAGGCTGTGTACAACACATGTGCAAACCCTTCACACTTTTATGGGTACACAAACAAATGTGTAAGACATTGTGTGTATATCTTTGCATCTGTGTAGGAACATTACTCTGACGAAGGTACATTTCACACTAGGTAAGCCATGACGTTGATATATCCCTAAGAAGATTCCCTGGAGCCTGTTGGCATCCCTAGCTACCCTATTAGCTCTTACAAATCCAGAGGGCTTTTCCTAATAACCTGCCACCAGCAACATATCCCTTTGCTTGTAGCTATAAACACCTGCCATGTCTTTCAGAATATTTTCCTGTTCAATGGATAGCATTTCTTTTTAATCCAGTAGTAATGCTTGGCAGGCACTGCCCATCACCCATGCACATCACAGTGTCCCATGCCAATGCTTATGACAGGCAGGCAGAGTTTGCTACGGTCTCCATTGGTGATGCTGTGTGAAGGATTGAAAATACTCAGGGAATCACCTTCGCTGGCTCAGCTAGCAGGAATATTCTTAAAGGTAACTTGGGCAAGACAGCCAGTCCAGCTCCAATCCCCTCCTGTGAAATCTACTAGATGTTGCTTTAAGGAAAATGTTTATTTTGTTGTTTTTATTTATTTATTTATTTATAAATGTATGTTTTTTTTTTTTTTGTTGTTGTTTTTTTTTTTTTTATTTATTTTTTTGTTTACAATGGTCGGAGAGATAAACACAAGAACCAAGAAGTGAATCTCATCACATTGGTGCATCTTTATTTTTGATTGGCACAACTAAATAATCCAAACACAGCACCAGAGCTGTCTTATAATATACATAGTGCCTCATCTTCTAAATAATGCACCCAACCACACCCACCTGTGTGTCACCAATTCTCTCCTGGACTACGCTCACTGCACCTGTTATTAGCACCTGCCTTACAGGTGAATTAATCAGTTCACTTCTTAATATATGTAGTTTGTGATTGGCCAACCAATCACAATGTTGATTTCCTCCATTGCCTTTCACATTCTCACATGGCTGGCACAGATAGGACCAGATATGCTATTTTCCAGCAGAGATAGAACATTTTAGCCCTATTCCTGCCAAACTACTGCTTAAAACATAAATTATACACTAATAATGTAATAGGGGCACCTCATTTAGCCACATGAGCATATTTCAGTTTAAATAAATACATTATTTAAAAAAATGTGCATTGGTAAACTAAATGGCCTGTATTGTATTACATGGAAATGTCAGATAAAAAATCCTTGAGGGATTCATAATCCTTAAACAATTTATATTAACAATCTGTAATAGGGGAGGTTGTGAAAGTATTCATAAATATTAATCTTTATTTAAACAAATGTTTTTTTGTGGACAAATGGGCACTGTACAGGCATTTACAAAATCAATGTGATAAATTAAAATGAAATGCTATTTTCTTCTCCAAAAAATATGTTTAGCTATCCTCGATGAGTGATTCATAGATTAAACTTGCAAACACAGCGGATCCTATTGTTGTATTGAGCTGTTTTTCAACCACCGTTGGAGTTGAATCATCTGATCAAGACAGAAGAATGAGCAGCAGCACAATATTCTATAGTCATAAACAATATAGTACAATTAAAAAACATGCTAGCATGTTGACGTAACTGCACATCCATATGTGTAATTACTTTGTTATCAGTGTACCGTAGTTAAAGGTACTTCATGTAACGTGTTACCTAAAATTCATTACGTAGATAGAATACAATTGGTGCAAAAAGTATAGGTAACAACAGGCAGTGATCTACTCCTAACACATTGGTTCTGTAGACACAGAAGAACAAGCTCCAAATGTCAACAATCGTTTAGCCCAATGTTGAGTGACTGAAACGATGAATCACTTTAAGAATTTTCAAGCTTTGTCTATAATTTCCTTACCACAAGGCAAGCTGTCGTATGGATATTGACAAAGAAACTTAATTGCCAGGGTAATAGAGTACATATAACAGTGCAATGCAGCCTCTGATGTGCAATTATCTAAGCAGTCAAATGCAAAACCTACCATTTAAGTCAAGTGGAATGTGTTATAATAGTAGGTTCCATTCAGCCCAATTTTGTCAGCACCTGTCAATGATGAACACGTAGCAGGATGTAGCAGTTAGGGGGTTATGCACTGAGTATTTGCCTTGATGTGTAAAATACATGTACTTTAAGAGAAACACAATATGAGAAAACTATTGACTAGAAGATCAACAGTAATCACAAGTGCTATTTGGTCATCACACTTTGCCAAGTCCTAGTGTGCTTAACTCTTTAACTTCTAACCATTTTGACCAGGTTATTTTGTATCATAAATGCATTATTTTACTATCATAACTAATGCTGGACATGCAAGTCCTCAGATATACATTAATACAATTAATACATGTTTCTTCTCTGGCATGTATTTTGAACGTCAAAAGAATGATGTGACTCTTTGGTAGTTCACAAACACACAGACTAATCTGGCTGGAATATTACATTACATTATGAAGCACAGGATATAAAGCAGTGGGGTTTTTTTTTGTTGTTTTTTGTTTTAGCCCAGGGGCACATGTATTTCTTTTTGAGCTTTGCATCACTGCAAAAGTTGAAGGAAATATCCCAGGCAAACCATCTACCCTTGAAATGCAAATTATTGCAAATTCAATGCCATTCTGTCTTGCAACCCTCTCTTTGTGGAATGAACACATTTTTTGTCTACCTTTAGACAAGTGTCTTCTCAGGCTTGACATCAGAGTGAAGGTACAGACATTCACAAGGCCAGATTAGACTGGAATTCTAAATGGCACTTTCAAAAGTGTCAAATCTCTGCTCTGCATACATCATGTAACTGTTTGTTTGTAGTTTAGTGTTGGAAGAGTATGTGTTGGCAAGTGGGCTTGGAACAGAGTTTGAGCAGAAAGAGTCAGGTAATGGAGAGATTAGAGATATTGGGAAGAGATGAATGACGCCCGTCTGCAAAGAAAGAAGCAGCCAGCAGGTGCCAGCTCTTTTGATGAAAAAGCAAGTAATGAGGCTGTCAGTGTGCCTTTAGCACAGCACTCGTAGGATTTATTTGCCTGGATTGAGGGTGAAGAAAGCACATTTTTGTATGTGATTGTGTTATAAAGACATCTTCTATAACCAGGTGAGTAGTTAGATATTATTAAAACAAAGTAAAAGGACCATGTCTCTAACTTCTTTGTTTCAAAGGAAGTTTTGTACTCATGAAGTTTTATTCACCCTTATGGAAATAACCTATAGAAAGTCATATAGTAAATTGGTCAAGTCCAATGGTAAATTGGTCAAGTCCTATAAAATATCCTATAGGATTTATTTAAAACCTTTTTAGTCCTATACAGTGTCCTATAGTACTACTGTAGGGAGACCCTTTTGAGTACTATAGGAGGATATTTTTTTAAAAGAATCCTTTAGTATTTCTCTAAAAACCTTTTTAGTCCCATAATGTCCTATAGTACCACTATAGGATCCTATAGGACATTTCCACTAGGCATTGTTGCAAAAGGTTTTTGGGGCATGTTTAGGGCGTGTCCTCCAAACACAGTAGGACAGGGAAATAATGTGAAGCTGTTTTCTGTTGTTATGATTGATTCTAAATCTTAATAGTGAGAGGGCATGGGTAAAATACTAAACTTCATTGTCACAGCTCTAACAGATACACATATAATACATACACATGCATGCTTTGTCTGATCAGCATCCACATGTGCTATATTCTGTCCCAGGAGCATGGCCAGAAGCCTTGTATTGGTTGGCCACTTACAATGTCGGAACTTTGGGATCTTTTTTTTTGGTGGGGGGGGTGTTTTATTTGAACTTTATTATTTTAATATTAGGTCTTGTTTTACAGGCCTTTTTACTTATCGTAAAGTGCTTTGAGGTGGCCTTGCCTTTAAAATCACTATATAAAAGTAATTGGATTGGTTGGTTGTGCTTATAACATAAGAACATAAGAAAGTTTACAAACGAGAGGAGGCCATTCGGCCCATCTTGCTCGTTTGATTGTTTGTAGCTTATTGATCACAGAATCTCATCATTCAACTTCTTGATGGATCCCAGGGTGTCAGCTTCAGCATTACTGGGGAGTTGGTTCCAGACCCTCACAATTCTCTGTGTAAAAAAGTGCCTCCTATTTTCTGTTCTGAATGCCTTTTGTCTAATCTCCATTTGTGACCCCTGGTCCTTGTTTCTTTTTTCAGGTCGAAAAAGTCCCTTGGGTCGACATTATCAATGCCTTTTAGAATTTTGAATGCTTGAGTCAGGTCGCCAAGTCTTCAGCTCTTAGTTATTTATAGTATAATTCAAACACAAGTCAGAATCATATATGATTACCATTGTTATATGCTTGGCTCAGCAGATGAAGCCCTGGGCAGTGGATGCTGCCACCTGGATTGAGGAATAGCCCAGTTCGGGCTGTGCAGTCTGCTGAAATGACTGTACTTCCCTAGTGACATTACCGCATGGCTAGTTGTGGGGTTTTCCTTACATAATATATAATGACCGAGTTAGTCCTATTTAATAAAGCTGCCCCTCATTCTTTGCTGCTTCAGTAATTTATACATGTACCTACTAAGCTAATTTACTGAATATACAGGGTACCAAGGCACTTAATCAAATTCTGGCCTTAGCAAGTCAACAGCCACTTTACAGTACACAATTTGTTCCCCAAACCTTTGAATAAGCATATTATAGGCATATTTTTTCTGATTACGCCCAAGTCTCTTCCAACAAAACAATGGTCCTTTCGTCTGTGGCATCCATAATAAATCATGTATGTCGGTTTATTTACTTGGTACAATGAAAAGGGGTCTGAAACAGCAATATCTATAGAAAACAGTTGCAATCGCTGGCTTTTTGCTGCAGCAGCTAATCTAGGCTATGAAACATGTTTAATTTTGTTCAGTTTTGTGCAAGCCAAAGTTTTCCATAGTAACTTTACAACAATAGGCAGTCGGACTGGGTATTTAATGAATCATTAAACATTTTTGCATTGAGTAAACCTGTAAGCATCTGACTAGTCAATTATTAGTAATTTTTAGGGTCCTCAATCAAAACTGGGACCCTTATACGGAAACTGTTCTAGTTCATCTGTCTATCTGTCACACTCTTCATAGTGAACACAATAACTGCCTTAATTTTGCACCCATCTTCACTAAACATTTAACATACACTCCTGGCTTCCTATTGATTTGCATTTGGATTGCATTTGGCTGTCATCCAATATATCTTTACTACCCAGTTTTTTTAAGAGATATAAGCCGATTATGAAGATCCTCTGTATGTGTGTTGCACTGTTTTTATTGCTATTGATAATAACAACACAATATAATGTGCACAAAGCCACATTCAAAACCATAACACATTTGGGGTTATTTGAATTCTCCGGGACTTATGCTTTCTTATATTTTCTTACCCCTTTTTTCTATCGATATGAAAGGTTTATAATAACGTTGCCCCATAATTAAAACCTACATATTGATTAAAGGAATGACGATTAACAGATCGGCTCTGTTCTCGCTGTCATCGCCACCTTTTTACCCTGCAAATGTAAGCAACACACGTTACTAAACCAAATCATTTGTTAAATTATAATAAATGAAATCATGGAAAAACACAGAGAACAGCTAAATTGTTGTATAAACAATTGTATTTCTAACTAGAAATCCAACTAATGCTGTATGTTGATGCAATCCCTTAAAACCAGAGGATCTGTCTGTCTAGTTTGGACACCATTCACATTCACAATTTGCATAAGATAAATAACAGGAAGGTACCTTGAAAAGAAACACAGACAAAAAAATAACATTAACGTCATATTTCTTTTTTATTTTGCTTTGCTTTCATTTCTGAACATTTTAAAAGAACATGAACATGAATTTAATTACCATACTTAAAAGAGAGTAAAAAAAATAAATATTCAAGTTATGTTTTTTTATCTCAATCTCTTGTAGGCTGCGTTTTAATTATACTTATCTCTGCAAACCACTGGTCCTCTTCTTTTGTAAGATAAAATGTCACTTAACAAAGTCAGCTGTATTAACACAGTTCAGTAGCAGCCTTTTATCCTGTTGGAGGTTATTCCCATTCGGTTAGAAGAAGTTGTGTAGAATATCCAGGAGCAGTTCCTTAGGAAATCCTGCATATAGCATTTTATATATGATTATATATATTATATATAGTTATATTATATATATGTTTCAAATGTTTACACCCCTTTTTCACATTTTGTTGTGTCAGTGCCTCAGAGTTTCATGCATTTAAATGAGGATTCATTTTCCCACTTACCTACACACCATACACTGTTAAGGGGAAAAAAGTTTTTATTGAGAAAAAAAAATTATATATTAAAAATACAAAACCGAAAGACCATAATTGGATAAGTCTCCACTCCCCCTGAGTTAATATTTGATGGAAGCACCTTTGGCAGCAATTACAGCTGCAAGTCTGTTGGGATAGGTCTCTACCAACTTTGCATACGTAGATTTGGCAAAATTTGACCATTGTTCTTTACAAAATTGTTCAAGCTCTGTCAAGTTCCTTGGGGAGCATTGATGGAAAGCAATCTTCAAGTCATGCCACAAATTTTTGATTGGATTTAGGTCAGGGCTCTGACTGGGCCACTCAAGGACATTTACCTTTTTGTTCCTTAGCCACTCCAGTGTAGCTTTGGCTGTGTGCTTTGGGTGAACTTCCACCCTAGTTTTAGCTTTCTTGCAGAGGGCAGCAAGTATACATACACACCAGTTCTAGTTATGCACCAAGTAAGTAAATCATATCTCATTTGTTTGACTCGACACTGCAGCAGTGTCAGATTTAATTATATTCAGTCCTTCCACTTACTGACCAAGTTAGTTATCATGTCCCCTAGACCCTGCAGTAAAGCAAACTCAACAAGCAGTACCATTCAAATCAGCTATACAAGCCTTGCTTTCTAACTTATCTAGCCTTTGCAATGTCACACAAAATAAAAAGCAGCTCACCATGAATATTGCAATGGTACATATTCCAAGGCTGTATAATTCCTAACTGCTAACAAACATTCAAACAATTATGCATATAAAGTCATTTAAACTATACATTGACAATTGTGGAAAGCCTACAATTGCCATCTGAAGCAGAATCCTGACTAACTCCCTTCAAAATATCCATACAAACAACTGCATGGCTGTAGAGCTGATCTACTTTACACAAGATAATAATGGTATCCCATAACTAGAAAAGAAAATGTTCTTCTGATTTTTTTTGTGTGTGTGTGGGGGGAGGAAGATATCGGTATTTTCAACGTATTGGTATCTTAACTATTCTATAATTATTAAAAACAGTTTTAAATTACAGTATAATTTTATATAGGCCTATGATTTACAAAATTGCACTAACCCACAAGTAGTGTCTTCACTGATGTCCTAGTTTAAAGACATTACGCCTCACTGTAGCTTTCTGGATGAAACTGTCAGCAATCTTATTTACATCAAGTTCTCTGGTATGGTCCTGATGAACATTAAGGACAGCTACATTATTCAGTCTCGCCTGTCCCGTTGATGACCGGAGATAGTTTTTAAGTTTTCTGAGGCTGGAGAATGAGCGTTCGGTAGGATGACACAGGCACCGTGAGAAGGATATTTAATAAATTTGCAGTACTCTGGTAGCATAGTACATTGCCTTCAGCTTTTAAAAATGAAACAACATCGTCAACACTGGAGACGGGGTTATTCTTCTGTCGGGTTATATCCAAAAACATGTCTCGGTGAAGTTTCAATCTCTACTTATCTAAGTCATCTGCATAAAAATCTGTTACTTGCTCAACTTTAACCATTTCATGACCACTCTTGAACATCAGACTCAAATCTGAAGCTAAATCTCTTTGTTACATGATCAAAAACTTTGTTAAATAATTTTCAATGCACATCCATCGTGGTTGCGAAAACATGGAGACTGCTTCCTTCATCAATTCGCCTAGGTACCTTCCTTACACGAGGCAGGCAGGGCTCGTCAAGATCAAACTGTTTGGCCTTTGCACAAGCTTCTTTCCACAGATTCTCGAAACCTGTTTCTCTCAACAGCTGCAGTCTCATTTAGAGAAAAAATCACTTTCTACGCTTCTTGAAAATGTAGGCTGGTCTTTTGTAGGTTCGTGTTAAGTGAATCGACTTGTTCAAAAATAAGAAGAACCAGTTGCAGATTGAAAAATGTATCAAACTTACAAAATCTGTGTGCTTTTGCCCTCATGTCAGAGAAATCAGTGATATCGATTTCTTCCAAAAATGTCAGCAGTGTAGCGTAATTGGAAGCCACTGATCTGAGAGATGTTGCGCATAGACACCATCTTGTGGGGCAGTGTCACAAAGACGGCCGGAGTGGGTGACGTCAAACCAGGATCAGGAAATAAATGACAGAGAGAGGTGAAGTTTGGTGGAGCTGATCGAACGATTTCACTCAGCGTTTAATAAATAAACAGACGGGCAGAAAATAAAAAAGGTTGCAACAAACAAAAACACAGGACACGGCACTTTCGCCAAAATAAATAGACAAACATAACAGACTACATAGACAAACACGGTGAGCTTCTATTTTAACGAGTACGATTATTATTACAATTATTACTGTTACCTCCGTCTCCAATCCCGTTCTCCACTCACCGAACACACAACCCCGGGTGGGTGAAAACATGTAGCTTTTATGCAGCTGTACCAAGACCCGATTGATAACACTGTGTAACAATTTTTTTTTTTTTTTTTTTTTTTTTTCCTGGGTAGTAAGTGTTATTTCCTAATTGCTTATGCCTCAAAAGTATAGAAAATGGCTATTATTCCCCACAAACTTTGCTTTTGTGACCAGGACAGTGATATTTCAAAATATCACTATTTCCAATGGGAAAACGGGCAAATGTGTGTCTTTTCGTTCACATAAAGTCAGAAAAAAACAACATATGAATCCAAATTAACATGTATCTATACTAAAGTAATACAAAAATGACTACAAAAGATTTAGAAGTGAGTAGTTTTTTGAGATTTACAATTATACTGTATTTAATCGTGGGACCAAATCAAAACTTTGACAACCCGTTAATTGAACTTAACAAAACTGTATTTAAAAAAGTTTTCTATTTTTGTAAGCAAAAATGCTATTAAATACATGTAACACCCATCATAAAAAGCTGGTGTTCTATTTATTTTGTGTGTTTTTTTTTTGTTTTTTTTTAGTCGGTCTGTATTTTATTACTTTGTACATGGCATGCTGTGCAGTTTTTTTTTTTTTTTTTATCAGTAGAGCTTGCCACTCATACTTAAGAGTTCTGCTTTTCATTGGTTACTGTTTAAATTCAAGGATGTTTACTCCTGTTGAAATTATACATTGTTACCTTTTATTTTAATGTGTTAGAAAGCAAAATGGCAGTGCTCTATTTCAACATGTCCTTGAGTCATGCCTGGTAATGATTATGTCAATATATTTATTTGTCCAATGTACGATTTTTTTTTTTGGATATGTTATTTCTCGACCAGTGGTATTACTTGTGGGAGGGGTCATTTTAATTTAAGTTCGAAGGACGGTAGAAGATATGAGCGACGCTGAAAGGATGGGGTAACTGTGAAGAATATGCAAGCTGGCGAGAACTCTGTGAGTCTCAAATTTGTTTTGAGCCCAGAGAAATCTCCTTAAATTACTCAAAATAGGATGCTTCCTTAGAATTTCTGAATGGATCCTGTGTGAAAACTTTACTTGCTTTGACTATGTAGTCATTTATTTTCATTGTGTGAAAATAGCTTGTGTTTAAAGTAATGGACTCTGGCTGAAGGTGTAGATTTGTAGCACTTATTCAAATTTAAACCTGCAGAAAAAAAGAAGCCAGCTAAGACTACTTGCTTTAAAAAAAGACTTCAGGAGGGAAGAAAGTGATTCTGTTTCTGACGACTTTAGGGGGACCTGCTTCATCATCTGGACACCGCCTGCTTGTCTGCTCACAGTTTCCATCATTTCGGTTTGTGAGTACTGAGTTAAAAGGCAAACCAACGAAGGTTTCTCATTTTTTTTTTTAATTTAATCATTTAAGTGCACCAACAGAGTTCCAACGCGCACCGCCTGATACAGGATATTTTTATTTTATTATTATTTGCTGACTATTTTGTTAAATGTGTCTTGAATTTCTTTGTTAGATATTTGATTTCTGTTAAAACAAAATCTAACTAAATAAATAGTTTATCTATTTATTTATTTTATTTTTTTCAATTTAAAATGTTGTGAACTGTATTTTGTGTTTGCATGCTTAACTTTTAAGATAACAATATTGAAGGTAATTTACAATCAAGGTATTTTATTATTTTGGATTTAATTTGCTGAATTTGAGGTTGACCAGGTTTTTCTAGGTAACTGTACTAATAGACATCATAATTGAGGTGTTTTGCGTTGCTTAGAGTGGGGGCTCGATACTTGCTTTTATTACTTAATTTATGTTGTTTACGGGATTACCATTAGGAGGTTTAGTGGACTTCACTATGTCAGTACTACACCCAGGATCTCTACACACCCTAGCAAGCCAGTTTGTTCTATTAGGCGTGTTAATTCCACATGTCTTACAATAGACCCAGTTAGGCATACATGCTAGCTGTTGTTTACCTGTTCTCTGCAGGAGGCGTGACCACAGTGGGGTTTGTGGCAAAGTGGTTGGTAAGGGGAACAGATGTCGCGGTGATGCGGTGCAGGAGTGATGAACAGACAACAGTGATTCAGTGAATAAGTGCTTTATTGCTCTTTTCCAGGTCTGGCGACCGTCAAAAATAATAAATCCCCGGCAATACACAACAATGTGTAAAGCACGGGGATAATGAAACCAAGGGCACAGTCCTGAACAAAAACAACGGTACGGTCACCAGTCCTGGGTGATCGAAAACGTGCAGGTGCTCAGTGCAGTGGTGCTCCGGATAGTGCTCTCCTTTCGACAGCTCCGGAGATGTGCGTTAACTGTCTAGTGCTGAATACAAAAACAGACAGTTACACCGACAGACACAACAATACAAAACACTAATACAATCCACTCTGAGAGCTCCTCTCTCAGTCCTTCTCTCTCTCCACTCGTTTAACCCAAACGAAGGAGAAGATCAGCGTTACCCTGGCCCCTATATGTAATCCCGCATGATATCGAGATAAACGGTTGCCTCTCGTTTACCTTTCAAATCAATACGGTCTTACAACAGAGTCGCGCTTCCCTCCAGGCTGACCCACTTCCCTGACCCAGACACGAACTGTCAGGCCAGCCCTTCCAGATACTTCTCCTCTCGTTCTTTAGCACCCTCACAGGTTGGGAGGAAGATTCATCACCAGAACTCATCTTTCCATCACAGGTTACATTACATTTAAATGCAATTAGCAGGTTGTCAAAGTTTTGATTTGGTCCAAGCCTTCCACATAACACACACACACACACACATATTATTCTGGACAGGTTCAGGAACAACAGTACTTTTATTATCACTTAGTAAATTTTCATCAATTACACAGGCATTAGATGTAAAATCAGCTTTAGCATTTCTTTTGTTAAACCATTGTTTTACAACCCACTTACATACTTCTTGAAAAACTGATCATGGGCAAGGATATTTATGTCTTCATCTGTTTTAGGTTCGGCAAAACGATCAGTAAGATCTAGAACATAGTCCTCACTACTATCTTCACTTACAACGTACACTTTTGTCTGTGTAAGTGGTACTTCAAACTCAAACTCCAGTAACGACTCTCAACAAAGTAACGACTCTCGAAACAGTGAATTATTTTTACTGATTCAGCACTTAGCATTGTTGATTCCTTACCTAATGTGACATGGGCCAAAAAGTAATTTGTATGTTCTACTTACATTTTGTTTGGTAACCACTCCCACACCCTTTAACAAAATTTCTCAACCACTTGGTACTTTCCTTACTTTGGAACTGTCAGGAAGTAAAGTGAATTCATGTTTAGGAATCCAAAGTGCTAATCCCAGTTACAGATCACTAAACTCTCCCTCTTTCACCTTCTCTATCATTTCTGCAAAACAGGTTACCTTTGCAAAAAGCTCTGGGGTGCTTGCCATCTCACACTCTCTTGCACTGTCTTAGCATTGAAACTAATTGCTTAATCCATCTGGGAACACTCCACTAAACACTTAGCGAGATGTTGATTTGCAACTCTGTGATCTTTCCTGTGCAATGCTCATTAAATGCACAGTGATTACAGGAAAGGATTAATCTGGGGGAGAAGTTTGAAGAACTTTAAATAGAGCTACCACTGTGGTGCCATTACATCATTACACTCCAAAGTCAAAGACATCCCCAAGGAAACCTCTCTTAAAGCACTGTGGATCTGTTCTGCATTACAATGTGGGCTTACAAAAGCCAAAGTGGTTGTATTGTTAAAGCAATTAAGTTTAATTAAAATAAAATGTCACCTATGCATTCTCAAATAGACATAACTGTACAACTACTTATTTTTCAAGCTCTGGAGTCAGCCTGTCTTCATGTCATTTGCTATAACCATTGTTCTCAGCTGTAACCATTGTACTCAGCTATTTTAAAAACAGGGGTCACCCTATTGTACACAGTATTCTTCAAGTCTATAATTCTCACCACTGTGCAACCTTCACACGCAGGTCTCACCCCTAACTACCAGACCAGTCTGCCTCTGTGATTTCAACCTTATACTCCAGGTCATCTGCAGATTCTACTCTCTCATCACAGGGTCTTCTTTGCTTTCGGAGCAATGTTGTTTTTCTATGTGTCTGTCTCGCTGAAATGTAGATGATAGGAAGCTTTGCCTGTGTCGAGTTTGTGCTTATACTGTACTACTGGTATGGCTTATTATATTTTCCCCCAAAAAATATTGTGTGTTCTCTTTGATCTTCATTAGGTTTCAGTTGCCTTTCAGTCGGTTCTTCTAAGAGCTTTCTTTCAGCTATGCACCACGGTTTACAGTTGATCAAATGCCATCCGTTAAGTTAAAGTAGAACCCTATCTGATATACACTTTGACTTCACAAGGCCTTGTTTTAATGATCTAAGCATTGGAGGGTTTTAGATATGCTACTACTTAGATCAGTTGAATAAACCCCATTTCTGCCCAGAGAGCATCATGATAAGGAAGACTCAGCTTGTTGCTTCAGCACCGATGGTTAGCTCCAACATACAGTAAGTGTGCATTTACAAACTTTTCTTTATTTAGTCTTCACAATGAGCTAGGGTTGCCACCTGGCTCTATACTCTCTGGACACTTTAGGATACGCCAGGTTTTTCAACTCACCTCAAAACGGAAAATTAATTGATTTTATTCATGTAAAGTGAGTGTGAATTGCGTGAACTTTCGCTGGGCTGGGAATTACTTCCTGCAACAATCACTTCCATCAATCAGACCTATAAAGCTTGCTGGTTTGCTTTTTTATCTGTTTTGGGAAGCAGGAAGAAAACATGAAACTGTGTGAAGCAGGAAGAAATATTGAATAAACGAAACACAGTGCGCATGAGCGCAAAGTTCTCGCTAATGACAGAATTGCACTACTTTGATAATTATTGTTTACCATGTACAATTTGTAGCAATACAATTTTAAATGCTCTCCAGACAGACTCACCACCATAATTAAACAATGAAATACATTTAAGAACATAAGAACATAAGAAAGTTTACAAACGAGAGGAGGCCATTCGGCCCATCTTGCTCGTTTGGTTGTTAGTAGCTTATTGATCCCAAAATCTCATCAAGCAGCTTCTTGAAGGATCCCAGGGTGTCAGCTTCAACAACATTACTGGGGAGTTGATTCCAGACCCTCACAATTCTCTGTGTAAAAAAGTGCCTCCTATTTTCTGTTCTGAATGCCCCTTTTTCTAAACTCCATTTGTGACCCCTGGTCCTTGTTTCTTTTTTCAGGCTGAAAAAGTCCCTTGCGTCGACACTGTCAATACCTTTTAGAATTTTGAATGCTTGAATTAGGTCGCCACGTAGTCTTCTTTGTTCAAGACTGAACAGATTCAATTCTTTTAGCCTGTCTGCATATGACATGCCTTTTAAGCCCGGAATAATTCTGGTTGCTCTTCTTTGCACTCTTTCTAGAGCAGCAATATCTTTTTTATAGCGAGGTGACCAGAACTGCACACAATATTCAAGATGAGGTCTTACAAGTGCATTGTACAGTTTTAACATTACTTCCCTTGATTTAAATTCAACACTTTTCACAATGTATCCGAGTATCTTGTTAGCCTTTTTTATAGCTTCCCCACATTGCCTAGATGAAGACATTTCTGAGTCAACAAAAACTCCTAGGTCTTTTTCATAGATTCCTTCTCCAATTGCAATATCTCCCATATGATATTTATAATGTACATTTTTATTTCCTGCGTGCAGTACCTTACACTTTTCTCTATTAAATGTCATTTGCCATGTATCTGCCCAGTTCTGAATCTTGTCTAGATCATTTTGAATGACCTTTGCTGCTGCAACAGTGTTTGCCACTCCTCCTACTTTTGTGTCGTCTGCAAATTTAACAAGTTTGCTTACTATACCAGAATCTAAATCATTAATGTAGATTAGGAATAGCAGAGGACCTAATACTGATCCCTGTGGTACACCGCTGGTTACCACACTCCATTCTGAGGTTTTTCCTCTAATCAGTACTTTCTGTTTTCTACATGTTAACCACTCCCTAATCCATGTACATGTGTTTCCTTGAATCCCAACTGCGTTCAGTTTGAGAATTAATCTTTTGTGCGGGACTTTGTCAAAAGCTTTCTGGAAATCTAAATAAACCATGTCATATGCTTTGCAATTATCCATTATCGATGTTGCATCCTCAAAAAAATCAAGCAAGTTAGTTAGGCACGATCTCCCTTTCCTAAAACCATGTTGACTGTCTCCCAGTACCCTGTTACCATATAGGTAATTTTCCATTTTGGATCTTATTATAGTTTCCATAAGTTTGCATATAATAGAAGTCAGGCTTACTGGTCTGTAGTTACCTGGTTCAGTTTTGTTTCCCTTTTTGTGGATCGGTATTACGTTTGCAATTTTCCAGTCTGTCGGTACCACCCCTGTGTCAAGAGACTGCTGCATGATCTTGGTTAGCGGTTTGTAAATTACTTCTTTCATTTCTTTGATTACTACTGGGAGGATCTCATCCGGCCCAGGGGATTTGTTTATTTTAAGAGCTCCTAGTCCCTTTAACACTTCTGCCTCAGTTATGCTAAAGTTATTTAAAACTGGATAGGAACTGGATGACATGTGGGGCATGTTGTCAGTATCTTCCTTTGTAAAAACTTGTGAAAAGTAATCATTTAACATATTTGCTATTTTTTTTTCTTCCTCTACGATTTTGCCATTTGTATCTCTTAAACATTTAATCTCCTCTTTGAATGTTCTCTTGCTGTTGTAATATTGGAAAAACATTTTGGAATTGGTTTTAGCTCCCTTAGCAATGTTCATTTCTATTTCTCTCTTGGCCTTTCTAACTTCCTTTTTGACTTGCGTTTGCAGTTCTGTGTACTCTTTCTGCGTACTTTCTTTTTGGTCCTTTTTTAATGCTCTGTAAAGTGCTTTTTTTCGCTGAATATTTTTTTTAATTGATCTATTAAACCATTTTGGCAATTTAGTTTTACATTTAGATTTGTCTACTTTAGGGATATAATTGTTTTGCGCCTCTAGTACTACGTTTTTGAAGAACAACCATCCTTCTTCTGTGGGTGTTTTCTCTATTTTACTCCAATCTACTTCTGTTAGTCTCTGTTTCATACCTTCATAGTTTGCTTTTCTAAAATTGTAAACCTTAGCTTTAGTCTTTACTTTTGAGGATTTAAAAAACACTTCAAATGAGACCATGTTGTGGTCTGAGTTTGCCAGTGGTTCTCTGACCTCTGTTTTAGTTATTCTATCTTCGTTATTTGAAAAGACTAAATCAAGGCATGCCTCCCCTCTAGTGGGTGCCTTCACAAATTGTGTTAGGAAGCAGTCATTTGTCATTTCCACCATTTCTATTTCATCCTTCGCGCTACCCACCGGGTTTTCCCATTTTATTTGGGGGAAGTTGAAATCCCCCATTAGTATGGCTTCTCCTTTGCTACACACATTTCTAATGTCATTGTATAACAGATTATTGTGCTCACCGTCTGAATCTGGCGGTCTATAGCATGCTCCTATTATTATGCCTTTTGAATTTTTGTCTGTTATTCTGACCCATATTGATTCGGTTTTATTTTCTTTGTCCAGGTTTAACACCTGGGCTTCAAGACTGTTTCTTATGTATAGCGCTACCCCTCCTCCTCTTCTGTCCTGCCTGTCTTTCCTATACAGTGTATACCCACAAATATTATATTCGTCCCCATCACTCTCAGATAACCACGTTTCTGTAACACCTATCACATCATAGTTACCTGTTAGTGCAGTAGCTTCAAGTTCTAGAATTTTGTTTCTGATACTTCTAGCATTTAGATAAATACATTTAATGGTTGTCTTACCTGAGTTGTTGTTCTTGTTTTGATGCGGTCTCCCTTCTGTTTTTTTGTTGATTTCTCCCCCCTTCCTTTCTAGTTTAAATGCTTCCGAACCTGCTCGAGGATCTTTTCTCCAAGTAGACTAGTTCCCTTGTTATTTAAATGCAGTCCATCCCGTCTATACAGATAGTCCTCGTTGTAGAAAGTGGTCCAATGATCAAGATAGGTGAAGCCTTCCCGTGTGCACCACGTCTTCAACCATTGGTTTTGATTTATTATTTCCAGCTGTCCATATGGTCCTTTGCAAGGTGCGGGTAGTATACCAGAAAATACCACAGTTTTGGTTTTCTCTTTTAATTTCCTTCCTAGCTCTCTGAATTTGTTTTGCAGGGATTTTGGTCTGTCTCTTCCAATGTTGTTTGTACCGATGTGGACGACTACTACCGGGTCGTCTCCTGTTCGTTCTAGGAGCCTGTCCACGTTCTCAGTGATGTGCTTGACCGAGGCTCCCGGAAGGCAGCACACTGTTGTAGTAAGGGGGTCCAAACTGCGAACTGAACTAGCTGTGTTTCTCAATATGGAGTCCCCAACAATCATGACCTCCCTTCTTTTTACTGTCTTGTCACCACTGTCAATAGGGTCCTGGATGTTGTTCCTTTCATTCTCTTGTTGTTGGTTCTGCTCATCACAATTCTGAAGTGACTCAAATCTGTTGGTTGTTTTGATTTATGGTGGTGTTTGACGAAGTTTCTTTTTTTCCCTGCTTCTGCCCACCTGAACCCAGCTGTTCTGACCTTCTATCTCCCTGGTGGCTTTCAGTCTGTTAGGGGTGATGCAGACTTCCATGAATTGTGGGTGTGCCAGTTCCTCAAGATCTTGTTGCTGTCTCACTTCTTCCAGCTCCATTTCTAGCATGCTTACTAGTTTATGCAAATCCTGGATCGCGCGGCACTTTACGCACACTTGGTTTAGCTCCGCTGGGTTTTCTCGGATTTCCCACATCAAGCAGGTGTCACAGATTACTGGCTTGAAGACCATGTTGAGGGTTTTTTTTTATTTTTGAAGTTTTGTTTCTTCTGCAGTTGTCAGCCTGCTTTCTTACTGCTTCGAAACTGCTCTGTACTTTTCCACGCTGTACTTCTCCCACTCGCTGTCGCTTCCACTCGCTGTCGCTGGGAAGACTGCCTCGTTTAACTGCGTTGTCGGCTCCTCCCCTCGCCCGTGTCTCAAAACGGCGCTGAATTTGAATCAGCTGCTCCGAGTTTCAGCTTGTTTGTTATCAGAAAAACACACGCGGCTGTGTTTCCCCAATGTCCTCTGTTTTCTGATTAAAGCAATTGAAGATGCAATTTCTCCTTTCTGCTTCGAAACTGCTCTGTACTTTTCCACGCTGTATTTCTCCCACTCGCTGTCGCTTCCACTCGCTGTCGCTGGGAAGACTGCCTCGTTTAACTGCGTTGTTCTGCTGTGCTGTCGGCTCCTCCCCTCGCCCGTGTCTCAAAACGGCGCTGAATTTGAATCAGCTGCTCCGAGTTTCAGCTTGTTTGTTATCAGAAAAACACACGCGGCTGTGTTTCCCCAATGTCCTTATTGAAGCTGCTCACTTAATTCAAAGTTGCTTTACTTGTTGATTAAAATTGGTGCATTTGTAGTTTAGAGGTGAGTTTAAAAAAAAAAAAAAAACATGACCTGCCTTAAAATGTCCCAAGATTATGAAGCCAGGTGGCAACCCTATTTTAAACATGCCTTATAGAGAAGCGGCAGATAATGTTGCTACCTAATATTTTAATTTACAATTATTTCAGAGGTGTTGTATTTTGCTTAAACGTATATCACATTTGGTTACCTAACTAATTGTGCTGAAAAACACTACATTTTAAATGTGCATGAATGATTAGGACAACAGGGTAACTATGTCCCAGCAGCAAGAACCCCCCCCCACACACACACACACACACACACACACACACACAACAGCAACACATATCTTAATTGGCATTAACAGAACATTGCTGTGTAGAATATACAAATGTGTGGTATTGTAATACATGAAGACATACAATCATCGGCTGGTCTTTAAAGAACATCCAACTAATCATTCTCAAAGCTCTATCAGTCTCTGAATGTCTTATTGTCAGCTGAATGATGGATGCTTTCAAGTTACACTTCTGTTATGAGTGAATCCAGCTGCACGACTCACTTATTCCTTGTGCATGTCAGGTTGTTTGTGATCAATGCCACACAGCCTCCTGAGGTAGAAGATGGTGAGTCAAAGACATGGAGTTGCTTTTGTATGGGTTCATAGAAGCCAGTCACAAACCAGGTTCCCAGGGGTTCAGATAAGGAATCTCTCATTCTCACAATCCTGCTGGCCTTTGAAGTCAATGTGAAGGAAACAGCTTTCAATAATGTATTGGCATTCCTAATCTTTGAAACCCTGACTAAGAACATAAGTAAGTTTACAAACGAGAGGAGGCCATTCGGCCCATCTTACTCGTTTGGACATTAGTAGCTTATTGTTCCCAGAATCTCATCAGCTTCTTGAAGGATCCCAGGGTGTCAGCTTCAACAACATTACTGGGGAGTTGGTTCCAGCCTCCAACAATTATCTGTGTAAAAAAGGGATATTTTCTGTTCTGAATACCCCTTTATCTAATCCCCATTTGTGACCCCTGGTCCCTGTTTCTTTTTTCAGGTCGAAAAAGTCCCTGGTGTTGACATTGTCGATACCTTTTAGAATTTTGAAAGCTTGAATCAGATCGCCACAAACAGATTTAATTATTTTAGCCTGTCTGCATATGACATGCTTTGTGAGAGTTTATTTTCGAATGCTGTGAGTGATTCTTCCTGGAGCTTCATATCACATGTATTATTATTATTATTATTATTATTATTATTATTATTATTATTATTATTATTATTATTATTATTATTGTGAAAGAATGTAATACTGTGTGGTTTCACAACCACAAAGTAAACATGTTTCACCCTCCCAAAAAAACCTAAACATCAGTTAAAGTTACAGAATTAAAGTACAAAAGGTGTTAATTAAAGGCAGTTTCAGTAAGTTAAGTTCTTATGGCATGTCACATGATCATAACAATGAGCTTTTCTTATTGTACTGTACAGTGCATTTTTTATATTGTTGGCTATTCAGTAGTGTATATTCTTATACAATACCAGCTGCTGCAGTTTAATAAGATATGTTTTCACTGTTTATGCCAAGCCTCAATAGGTAGTGTAGGTTTAAACTCTTGTTAACTTTGTTAACAAACCTTTCACTTCGACCTCTGATTCCTTCCAGTTTATTTCAGTCAGTGGCTTGTTTATAGGCCCTCACTCCCAGTCCACTAGCTGATTTGTTTATTTTCCATGAGCAACATGCCCTGGGTTAAAGAAAGCATGTTATCAGAAGCAAGTACAGGAGTCACATAACAAATTCAGCTTCTGTGTTGTACATGCACAACTCACACTAGCAAAGGCCAATCCATTAATGAATTCCCAGGATACTGCCTGAGCCTGGCCACTAGGTTGCTCCTAGTCGACCCAGCTGTCACCATCACTTGAGTTAGTTTGGCTTCTTCGAGAAGCAGTTATAGCAATGGATTCTGTTTTGTTATACAAGCTTTAGAGCAGTTGGAATCTAAACAAGGCTGTGAGGCCTAGTAGACTTTGGAAATTTATAATTATGTTTTAATATGTGTTGCTTCATCCCTAACTTCAAAAACACACTCATAAAATCTGAATACAACTATATAAAAAAAAAACACTCTGTGACAGGATATGGAGTGGTCATGTCAGGCCAGAATGAGGAAGCAAAACACACCCAGGTACTGCAGTCCAAAAGATGTGCTATGGCACCATTTATTAAAGAACACAAAACTAAAGTAAAAGGTTTAACAACAAAAACATTTGGCCGAGCAAATGAAATGTTTACACAAAATAATCACTAACACTAAAACACAAGTCCGGCTGGGCAGTAGCTTTCACGGATCCTATACTTGTTGATTTTAGTTTCAGTTTCGTTTGTTTAAATTTCTCTCTCCTCTCACTCTCTCGTTCCTCCTCTGAACACCCACCCGGAGTGCAAAGACTGCAAGTTTATACCCCTCGGCCACAATCTGTACAAGTTTATTAAATTACTCCTGGCAGAGGGAAGCTGGCTCTTTGAGCTAATATATATATATATATATATATATATATATATATATATATATATATATATATATATAGTAACATGGCAGGGAGGGGGTTAATATCCTCCCTGCCGAAAACATGAGCAAATGCACTTTTCATTTCATGAATTTATTGTTTAATTATCACTGCACCTGGGAATTATTGTAAATTAGTGCCAGGTGCAGGGTATATAAGGTGAGCAGTCAGTCTGCTTGAGGCTGCTGAGTAGAAGGAAGCAGAAGGTGCACTCTGTTTCCGAGCAGTCATAAAGATCGTAAGTCCTGTACAAACCTGCATGGTTATTTGTGTTTACGTTGCAGGTAAATGAAATAGCTGCACTGCGAGTTAGTCAGGAACCTGCAACGAATGCTTAGTCAGTGCTCCGAAGGAGCTAGTTGTTTATTTATTTTTTTGTAATTAAAAGTGCGCATCAGCACTATTTCTTTCAAATCCTGTGCGTGGGTCGTGATTTGGAAGGGAAAAGAACCTGAGCAAGCCTGTGTGGCGAGTCCAGCTGTAACTATATATATATATATATATATACACACACACACACACACACACACACATGTGTGTGTGTGTGTGTGTGTGTGTGTGTGTGTGTGTGTATATATATATATATATATATATATATATATATATATATATATATATATATATATCATATCACCCTTTTCACACAGACCCAGACACAAAACTAGCAGTTTAAGCCCTTTCATCCTCTTTTATTTTTCAAATAAACAAACAAAAACCTAACTCCACTTTGGAGAGCTAAACTAAACTTTTCTTCCAGTTCTAACTACGGCTGGATGGCTAAGCCATTCACGAGCCAAAACATTTTTTCACACAACACAGGTTCACTGTACCTCTCTTCGACCACACAGGTTTCTTCTGCAGCTGTCTTTTTCTCTGTCAGCCTGGCTGCACATGGCTGTTTCTCCATCAGCCCTGTTTACAGGGTTTCCCCTGCTTTTATCCATGACTTTCAGGTGTTCTCATAGTTGATCAGAAAAAGAGGATGTCTAGTACCTTCCCAGACGTGGACTAGTTTTCATCAAGCAAAATCACTAAATTCAAAATGAAATGTGCTGTTGTGGCTACAGGGGCTCGTTTGTGCATGATTTGTAAACAGTGAACTGGATGTAAGCCACTGTGGTAGTACTGGTGTACTTGCCTCAGGCAGCCAAGGAGAACACACAAGATGCTGAGGTAAAGAGACTGACTTTGTTACGCCGACACAGGTGCACAGGATTTAATTAATAAACACAAACAAAAAGTAAACAATAATGTCATGTGACACTACCAGCAATGGTAGTGCACAGAGGCTGGTACAAGACTGTACAAACACAAAAAATAAAACACAACACAACAAACTATAAATCAAAGATGCCGTGAAAACGGCAGGCCTTGCAGCAGCCCTGATCACAGCGTTCGCCATGTTTTTATAATGACGCTCCACTGAGACACACCCACCTGCCTGCTGGAACAGTGGATTGCTTTCAGCTGCTGTTCCTTGCAGACGGGTAATTGTCCCCAGCTGAGAGCCACAGCAGCTAAACAATTAATTAAATCAATCTATTTACAACAATTAACCCAAAAATATACAATACACTACATATTTCCCATGTGCAGGGCTTCTGCCCTGCCATAGCAACTCACACAAGATATAGGTAGAACAAAGCGTATCAACTGAGTGCCTTTTCATTTTACCGTATCTTCTTTTCCAAAGGCTACCGGTGCATTGACCACATTGAATAACTGTTTTGTCCCTTGCTATATGTATATTCTACATATTATGTTTTGTACTTTCACCCATCCCTAATCTGGTTATGCCTAATCATACCATTTAACTTGAACTGTAGAATTACAGGACAGATCATACCAATTTTAATATTCTGTTAAGGTTTATTTTAAAGACTTGTATTGCTTTGAGGCGAATACCCCAGAAATGCTTATATCAATACTAGCTTAATACTAACACAGTCAATTTGCCCAGGACTAAAACGACACAGGGCGTCTGAGCTTAAAATTATACAGGACGTCCCAATGTCCTGTAAAAAAAATCAGAGTACCTCTAACATAAAAAGAAATCAACAGGACTAAATTTCAACAATGCCACCTGTTTATGTGGGGATTTTTAGTCCTGTAGACAAAACCCATTTTTGTTTTATCAACACATAAATATCACCAACCTCAAATACTGCACTGTACATCTCAGACACCCACCCTCAAAATTAATGAAATAGAGAGTGTGTGATGTCTCAGAGGCGATGTACTGAATTACATGCAAAGCAATCCATATATCAGGATGGAATTCATTTGAAAAATGACACTTAATATGTTTCGAAAATAGATTCCGGATCTCCTTCATTTTATGACCTCAATTATTACTGAGGGCATTTATTACTGAGGGAGAGGTTGTAGGTTTGTGTATTTTCAGTGTAATGATCAAAAAGAGTAAATAAAGATGTAATACTATTGTAATGTTGTTAAGGTTTGTGCACAATCTGAATCTATTATAAATTGATATTCTCTGTTGCAGTTTCCATCTGTGGAGGGAAACTCATGATCATGAAAGATCAAGGCAAGAAGACGATCGCATAAACAGGACTAGACAAAAAAAAAATATATATATACTGTAGTTTCAGGGTAACACTTTACATTAAGTGTCTCTAATTACAGTGTAAACTATGCCTAATTGTAGCAGCAAATGTATAAATGCAAATAAAACATTAACTTGGATTTGTTACTTTCCATTAAACACACCTTAGAAGCTTGTCCCTGTGCAGTCTTCTAATTAATACATTCATTAATGTGGATAGTTATGCTTCATAAAACTATAATGCTCAATTATTTGGTCTGTACTAAATAATTATTTATTGTTAAGCTTTCGGCATAAGTAGATAAAACCCGAGGGTCCATACTTAGTATGCATAATGCCAAGTAAGACCATTTGTACTTACTGTAGTATATACGGTAACCCAGAGAGAAAGTGGAAATCAAGCTTGCTTCTTAGAAAGCCTTATCTCCCCTTTCTTACGTACGTGCTGTACAACAGAGCATGTCACATCAAGCAGATTATGGCAGATTATACATCAAGAAACTGATTGCATTTTTTTTCCCTTGCTGTGAAGTGAAAGATTATTACTGAGGGAGAGGTTGTAGGTTTGTGTTGAATGGATAACCTTATAGGTTTCCACCCCAAAGAGGGAGTGAAAGGTTTTGAAATCTGGAAGACAAAAGCCAGTTAAACTGATTTAATAAAACAGTTAAGACAACTGTGCTGCAGAATGTATCTGCAATCTAAAGGGTGATTTGTTGACAACGTAACATAGAAAGAAAAAAATAAAACATAAATACAGATCATCTTTTTTTTTACAGGCAGTCATGGCAGACAGGAAAACCTACTGTATTCAGGTTCCAGGTTAGACTGTTAGCATAGATGTTGAGATGTGATGGGCAGGGTAGCATTCGATGATAAGGAGAGGCATGAGAATGGCAGAGGTACTGGAAGAACAGGTATTTTAAAACCTTAGCAACAACATCCTTTACAAGAAAATGCTCCACTAAACAGTCATAATGGCAACAGAGTGTTATTACTTCTCTGTTGTTTTGGGAAGCTGCAGTAAAAATGGTATATCAATGACAGCTGCCTTTGGAAATGAATAAAACCGTGTAATGACTTCGGGGTTATGTGTCCTTGTAAAGACAGGGTGCGGAGAGTCCTAGTATAAAAAATATATACTGATGCACAATGAAAACACAGTGGCGTCAAACCAGAGCCAGGAAATAAACAACAAGAGAGGTGGAGTTTGGTGGAGCTGAGTGAATGGTCTCGCTCAGCATTTAATAAGTGAACAGACAGTCGGGAAATAAAAAGGTTGCAACAAACAAAAACACAGGACGCGGCACTTTCGCCAAAATAAATAGACAAACAAAACAGACTACACAGACAAACACGATGAGCTTCTATTTTTCTTACAATTATCACAGTTACCTCCGTCTCTAATCCCGTTCTCCACTCTCCGAACATAAAACACAAAATACACACGGGGGCAGGCACTTTGCCACATATGCCCCCCCTTGTGCAAAGCACACATGGCCTCAATGGCCACCTTCCCCCTTAAAATCCCAAGTTTCGCTCAAAGTCTTGGGCCAAGAACAGGGACTTTAAGGGGTTGATGGGCGGCAATGTTGGCAGTAGCCAGGCTGCTACTGGCCATGCTGTCAGCTGACGTGCTGACAGTGGGGCGAATCTCTCCTCCCGCTGTACCACTGGCGGTGGAAATGCTGCCAATGGTGCGGCTGTCAGCAGACGTGCTGACAGCTCCCAGACTGACTCCTTCAGCCGGTGCAAGTCCAGCAGCGGAAAAGCTGCTGGGGTTGGTGGTCTCTAGACCTTCCCCAAGTTCTCCGGCAGTGAAACTGCTGCGGGGGAAGGTGGTCTCCTGACCTCTCCCCCCTTTATAGGCGGCAGCTCCCTCTGGGGGGACTACAGCCCCCAGAACTCCTGCAGCAAAATTGCTGTGGGGAAAGGTGGTCTCCTGACCTCTCCCCCCTTTTTCATAGCTGGCAGCTCCCTCTGGTGGGGCTCTGGCCACACTGACCCAGGTGGCCAAGCAGAGCTGACTGCAACCACTGGCAAAGCAGTTCCAGCGACCCCAGGCAATGCAGAGCGGATGGTAACCCCAGGTGATGTGGAGCAACAGGCAACCTTAGGCGATGCTTAGCAACAGGCAACCTCAGGTGATACTTAGCAACAGGCAACTCCAGGCGATGCGGAGCAACAGGCAACCCCAGGTGATATGGAGCAACAGGCAACCCCAGGCGGTGCAGAGCGGCTGGCAACGGCAGGCGATGCGGAGTAACAGGCAACCCCAGGCGATGCGGAGCAACAGGCAACCCCAGGTGATGCCTGGCAGGCATCCTTGGCCGAAGCGAGACTGGCATCCTTGGGTGAAGCGAGGCAGGGAATCAGGACAAGCTGGAATGCGGGCGTTGGCCCTCTTCTCGGCCACTGCGGCTGAGCGGTTCTTCTCCGTGCTTCCCTCAACAGCCTATGCAAGGGCTGCTGAGGAACACCAGCATCTATTCCTGGTCCTTCTGGTGCAGGGAGAGGCAGCTCCTGTTCATCTCCTCATGATGGTGGGGGAAGTTATACCAGCAGGCATTCATCCTCTGCTGGTGGGGGAAGTAATATCAGTAGGAATTCATCCTTTGTTGGTGGAAAGGGACCCAGCAGGCATTCACCTTCTTCTGATGGGGGAAGTGATACCAGCAGGAATTCATCCTCTGCTGGTGGGAGAAGTGATACCAGCAGGAATTCATCCTCTGCTGGTGGGAGAAGTGATACCAGCAAGCATTCATCCTCTGTTGGTGGGGGAAGTGATATACCAGCAGGCAGTCATCATCTGCTGGTGGAAAGGGACCCAGCAGGCATTCACCCTCTGCTGGTGGACGGGGACCCAGCAGGCATTCACCCTCTGCTGGTGGAGGTGACGGAGGCAGAGGCAGCTCCTGCTGCTCTGCTCCTGCCGATGGAGGTGGCGGAGGCATGTAGTCTCCTGCCGGTGAAGGTGGTAGAGTCTGAGACAGCTCCTGCTGTCCTGCTCCTGCCGATGGAGGTGGTGGAGGTGTGTAGGGCTACACAGGCAAACACGGTGAGCATCTATTTTTCTTACAATTATCACAATTACCTCCATCTCCAATCCCGTTCTCCACTTTCCGAACACACAACACAAAATACACACAGGGGCGGGCACTTTGCCTCAGGCTCATACATAATGTTATTTACATTTTAAATAGTGAGCAGATAGGTTTGTTGTTTGAGTAGTATTGTTCCTTGGGATAACAAAATACTGAGCTCAAGTCATGTGATTTTATAAAAACGGCATGTGCTCAGTGATTGGTATTTGAGTTAAGTTAAAATTGCCAAAATGAGTTGATTAACCCTTTGCAGTCCAGTTCAGCGCTTGTCAATCACGTCAGGTCCAATTTATTTTCATACGGGCTGTTTATTTTACACACGCTGTTTATTTATTTATTTTTTTCAGAGTAAAACAGGCTTAAAAGATATTGCATGGCAAAACAACACCAGTACTGCATCTCCAGCCAAGCCCCACCCCTTGCTCGCTGTATTTTTCACATCCCTCTTTATAGACGTGCATACTGATAAATCCTCTCCTGATTTCTCATTTTATCACCAAACTCCTCAATAATGTGATCCAAGTCATTATTTTATTACTATAACATCTTTTTCAGCTTAATTTAGCACCTATCAGTCTCACTTGGCCATTAAAAGGTTTACTCTTATTTTTCCAGAGAAAAACGACCAGAGACCTGTGCTTTAAGTCTTTTTGATGATGTCCAATATCAGACTGGAAAGGAAAAGTTGTAATGTTGAACCTGGTCCGACAAAGAAGGGCAAAGGGTTAAGAATCTGTATAAATATAAATTTGAAAAGACATGATTTTAATAAACAGTGAAAGATATGACCATGGTCTGCTTGAGTAATGAAAATCACCTGGTTGGTATTGGCATGATTGAATGCGGCCTGTGTGAGAGAAGTTGCCCAGAGAATGAAAGGGTTTACTTCAACAATCAGCAGACGTCCAGAGAAACCAGGAAACCAGTTCTCTGAGGGGCAGGCGACGTCCCAGAAGGCAGAGGGTCACCTCACCAGCCCAGGACCATTATGCTAACAGTTGCGTTATTCAAGTCAACCGGTGGGGTGGTGGAAGTGTGATGATGTGGGGAGGAATCTTATTTAACACAAGAATGCCTTTGGTGCAGATTGAGGGTAACCTTATTGCTCAGAGATACTTTGACGAAGTCCTTGAGGCAACAGTTTTTCCGTTCTTGTAAGCCAATCCGGAAGTGTTGATTTTCCAGTAGGACAATGCAAGAACACACAGTGCTGGGATTACAACTGCATGACTTATAGAAAGCAATGTCAAGGTCTTGCCATGGCCAGCTTTTTCTCCTGACCTGAGTCCAATAGAACATCTGTGAGACCAAATCGCCAGTGCCATCCACAAGAGACAACTGCGACCAGCCAACCTAGCCAGCTGGCTGCAGCTGCACAGGAAGAGTGACAGAACATTCAACACTGCCAGGATTGTGTTAATGCTCATGAAGGTCATACTTGGTACTAACTTTGCAACGTTTTCATTTTGACAGTGTGTCATGATTCATACTAAAAACTTAGATTCTTTGATCTGTAGTTTTGTTCACATTTTCTGTGATTTTGTTTGATATCTATGTTTAAAAATATTTGATTAAATCCTTTAGAACCGAGTGTTGCGTTTCTTTTGTGCATCAAAATACACACACACATACATATATACATATATATATATATATATATATATATATATATATATATATATATATATATATATATATATATATATATATATATATTTCTATATATATATTTATATATAACATTGTGCAACAGTAGAAAAGCATTTGCGTAAAATGGCAACCTGGATTTTAAGTGATACCTGAAGCTGGTCCTTTTCATAATACATCAGAAACTGTAAAACATGTGATCTTTGCTGGAGGGAAGACTAGTTGAGGAGATACTGGCAGAATCTTCAAGCAGCTTTTGAAAGCAAACAAGCTAGAAGCATGTTCTACATGTCATAACTCACTTGCACTCATCCAGAGCCTACATGAAAGAAGTGCATTTATGCAGGATGTGTTATTTTATCTGAATCTGACTTTCAACCTAAACCCTACTTCTTTTCACGTCTACCTCTCCAAAAGCTGACAGTTTTTTTGTCTGGGTTTATTTTCTGCTGATTTTCTTTTTTTTTTATATATACCCATCCTTAAAATAATAGTCGTCCCCCTTTCAATGAATATTCTACTGTAAATTAATGCTTGTTGTGACAGGATGGCAGAGGGCTGAGGCTCAGAGACAATGTATAGTCAAAAATAAAGTTCTTTATTAAGTAAAATAATCAAATAAACAGGCACAAGGGCCAACAAAAAGAGGTTCAAAAATAAATAATCAAAGTGAACTTACAAAATAAATGGTCAGGTTCCAAGTCTTTTAAAACAAGACACTCCTTTCTTCTAAAAGGACAAAACTCTTCAACACAAAGCAAACTCCCAAACAAAAGAACACACACCCCTCAGCCAGGGCCTTGCCCCTGGCTTTTATCCCCTGTGCCTGGAGCCCAATTAATCAATAATTACTAATCATTCAATTAGAGCTCCAGCCACATTCTCACATTTTTTCCTGGCAGGGAGGAATTTAACCCCCTCCCTGCCAGTTCCAAACACATTCATATAGACAGGGCAGTTCCCCGTCACATTGTTTACAACTATCTACTGTATTTTAACACTGCCAAGATGTTGTGGTGTTCGTTCAGTGCCAGATAGAAAAGAACCATCAGATATGGGACACAAGTGTCACGAGTGGGGTGACCAGGGGTAGCCACAGGTAAATAAATAATTTGAATAATACTAACTACGCCACCTTGAGTTAGAAAAGGGCAAGGAACATTATGATCGAGTAGTGGTAACCTTCCTGGAACAGGTTCTTTTGATCCCCGGGGGTCCAACACACACACTAAAGGAAACCCAGGTAGGTTAAAACTAATGTTATTGTTTCTCAACAGGGTAAAAAATGCTCTTTAAAAACCACACACAAACTCACAACAAATAGAAACAGTTAAAAATGAGGGCGAACCAAAAAAAAAAAAAAAAAATACAAACTAAGGTAATCCCCTCCTGTTGGTAAAAGTCTCCCCTTAGCTTATCTCTGACTCTTGTGTATCTCCCTCTATCTCTTCGGTTCTGGAACCTGACTGTTGCATCCTTGACTAGACCACTGGACTTCAACCCCCAACGATGGACAGGTAAGTATCACCCTGGAATGGTCCCCTGTACTTCGGTCTCTGACGTGGAACCGATAAGTATCACCCTGGTGGGCTTCAGCCGTACCCTGACAGTACACAGAGCCGACTCAGGGTGGGTAAATATAAGTTATAGATATACACTTTGTAATATATCAAAGACTCAAAAAAATAAGTGAATAATAATGAACTTCTCTTCCCTTCTCTCTCTCTTCACTGCATTAGACTTCAGCAATAGTGAATGTATTGCGTTAATGGTAAGAAGACCTAATCAAAGACATCAGCACTTACTTAGCAATTAATTATAGCAATTATGAGACTGAAAATAGTTTTATGTGTGTGATGAATATATGTAAACTTTAAGTGAAGGTAACTGTCATGCTTCAGTGTTTTGTGGGGTGTGGGGGCAGTGACAGATTGCAGTGCATTTGCAAGTCTTTTTCTTAAGCTTACCAAGGAATATGTCTTGCCATTGCAGCACAGAGAGCAAGGTTAACATTTACCAATTGCAATGTCAATGCTGTGGGTTGTTTGTCATCAAATTGGTGACATTTCCTTCACTTGCTGACAAAAAAAAATAAAAATACCTTGGAGGAATAGGGACTAATGGACTGCTAATGTTTTCTGTAGAATAGTTTTCCTTTAATTATAGGGCTTTTTACTTGTCTCCTTTGGGCAAGTACTTAGCTATAGGCACTGTTGTACTCATTAAAAAGAACCTGCACTGTATGTGCTACACTGTTTAGTGACCAAGGAATTTATAAAGCTCCTACAGCACACAGGTATGTTAAGTCTATTCTACTCTAAACTAAAAAATGTGAAGTGTATTCATGCTAAATAGATCCAAAATCAATTACAACCTAATGTTATTCTGTGTAAAATGAATTAGTTGCCAATGTACAGTGGTATTATTGGTATACTGTGAAATGTTTTTGATTTCTGATTTGTCTATCCATTTTTGATTTGGTGATCTACAGTACCAAAACAAGATTATAAATCACAGAAAGTGATTAATATAGACACAGCTAAACAACTATGGTAAGTTACTGTGTAAAAATGGTAATGTCTGAATGTGACAGGCTGGCGTCGCGGTGATGTCAGGCCAGATGCAGGAAGAATAACACGCATAAGGTACTGTAGGGCAAAAAGACGCTCTGTGCGCCGTTTGTTTGAATACAAAAAAATAAATAAAAGATTTGAACAAAAAATAAACGCTCACAGAGCACAAAAATAAATAATTAAAAAAAACAAATCACAAACACAAAACAACCCTTAAGGTCCGGCTGAGTAGTAGCCTTCACGGATCCTATGCGTTTTAGTTTTAGTTTTAGTTTCAGTTTCAGTTTCGTTTACTTTTCTCTCTCCTCTCGCTCTCCCGTTCCTCCTCTCAACACCCACGCCAGTGCCGAGAGCTGCAGGTTTTTATAACAGCTGACTAACAAAATAATTACAAACGCTTAAATAATAATTCAATAAACGGCACCAGCCACATTCTCACAAGATGTCTGGCAGATTTCATTCTCACCATTGCATCTGCCAGACCACATCCAAACCAAACAATAACAAAGAAAACATTGTATTTTCAAACATTCATTCAAATAAACAATAACACCACCCTCGACTATTCAACCTCATCTTTACACATAACAATAAACACAAATAAATAAATTATAATACAAACACAAAATAAACTGCACAGGGACGGAGGGGAAACACCATTCTAAAAATAATACTGTACAGGGCTCCTCGCCCTGTTACATTGCAATATAAAATATATCACAGCATTGAAAAAAGACGTAAATACACTATATGCAGAAAAAAAGCACAGCATACTGCAATATTACTGCAACTCTATACTTAAACATTGCTGACTTTGTTTTCTTTTTTATGTATTATTAAAGACAGTGGGTAGTAACAAGAGGTGCTTACATCAATTTACTTAAATTTGACCTTTAATAAAATATTTAATAAAATAATTGAGATAAAAACACAGCAAATGTATTATGCTGAAATCATTATGAAGGTGGTATTTCTTTCTGAGGTAGTTTGGTACTGACCAAGTGTTTTCCTAAGCAAGTTACTTTCAGCCAGGTGGTGCAATCAACACACAGCTATAGATAAAAACGTACAAATACTTTATCACACTTACTTCAAGTTGGCTATACCAATCCCAGGGTCGCTAGAATCAGATACAGTGGCTTGCGAAAGTATTGCCCCCCCTTGGCATTGTTCCTATTTTGTTGCCTTACAACCTGGAATTAAAATTGATTTTTTGGGGGTTTGTATCATTTGATTTACACAACATGCCTACCACTTTGAAGATGCAAAATATTTTTTATTGTGAAACAAACAAGAAATAAGACAAAAAAACAGAAAACTTGAGCGTGCATAAGGATTCACCCCCCCCCCCCCCCCCCCAAAGTCAATACTTTGTAGAGCCACCTTTTGCAGCAATTACAGCTGCAAGTCTCTTTGGGTATGTATCTATAAGCTTGGCACATCTAGCCACTGGGATTTTTGTCCATTCTTCAAGGCAAAACTGCTCCAGCTCCTTCAAGTTGGATGGGTTCCGTTGGTGTTCAGCAATCTTTAAGTCGTACCACAGATTCTCAATTGGATTGAGGTCTGGGATTTGACTAGGCCATTCCAAGACATTTAAATGTTTCCCCTTAAACCACTCTAGTGTTGCTTTAGCAGTATGCTTAGGGTCATTGTCCTGCTGGAAGTGAACCTCCGTCCCAGTCTCAAATCTCTGGAAGACTGAAACAGATTTCCCTCAAGAATTTCCCTGTATTTAGCACCATCCATCATTCCTTCAATTCTGGCCAGTTTCCCAGTCCCTGCCAATGAAAAACATCCCCACAGTATGATGCTGCCGCCACCATGCTTCACTGTGGGGATGGTGTTCTCGGGGTGATGAGAGGTGTTGGGTTTGCGCCAGACATACCGTTTTCCTTGATGGCCAAAAAGCTCAATTGTAGTCTCATCTGACCAGAGTACCTTCTTCCATATGTTTGGGGAGTCTCCCACATGCCTTTTGGTGAACACCAAATGTGTTTGCTTATTTTTTTCTTTAAGCAATGGCTTTTTTCTGGCCACTCTTCTGTAAAGCCCAGCTTTGTGGAGTGTACGGCTTAAAGTGGTCCTATGGACAGATACTCCAATCTCCGCTGTGGAGCTTTGCAGTTCCTTCAGGGTTATCTTTGGTCTCTTTGTTGCCTCTCTGATTAATGCAACTCCTTGCCTGGTCCGTTAGTTTTGGTGGGCGGCCCTCTCTTGCCAGGTTTGTTGTGATGCCATATTCTTTCCTTTTTTAATAATGGCTTTAATGGTGCTCCGTGGGATGTTCAAAGTTTCGGATATTTTTTTATAACCCAACCCTGATCTGTACTTCTCCACAACTTTGTCCATGACCTGTTTGGAGAGCTCCTTGGTCTTCATGGTGCCGCTTGCTTGGTGGTGCCCCTTGCTTAGTGGTGTCGCAGACTCTCAGAACAGGTGTATATATACTGAGATCATGTGACAGATCATGTGACACTTAAATAAAGTCCACCTGTGTGCAATCTAACTAATTATGTGAGTTCTGAAGGTAACTGGTTGCACCAGATCTTATTTAGAGGCTTAATAGCAAAGGGGGTGAATACATATGCACGCACCACTTTTCCGTTATTTATTTTTTAGAATTTTTTTAAACAAGTTATTTTTTTCATTTCATTTCACCAATTTGGACTATTTTGTGTATGTCCATTACTTGAAATCCAAATAAAAATCCATTTTAATTCCAGGTTGTAAGGCAACAAAATAGGAAAAATGCCAAGGGGGGTCAATACTTTCGCAAGCCACTGTATGCTCTAAATTTAAGCTTTGCCTCACAGAATCAATTATATAGGGTGCTATTAATTAAGCACATCCTCTGGACCGCTTCAGCACAGAGTCACCCATTTAATGTCATTCTGTCATGTCATTACTTAGCTCATTAGAGCTCAGAGACAATGGCTAGAACCCCAAGGCAAGAGGTTGTTTCAGTGCCCTTTAAGATTCCATCTGGTAGATAAAGCTTATTGGCTTTCACATCTCAAAATTAGGTTTTTCTTATTATTTTTGCTGGCTGTGGTTTGCAATAGTACAGAGTTCTCTCTATTAGAATCCATCTATAATCTAATTTATGAAATGTTTCATTGTTGGGTTTTCTGGGACTACTCTGGGACTAAGATTACAATATTTCATTGTATATATTGGTTTGAAATCTTGCAGATTCCAAGATACCAGTCCTGAACAATGAATGTTTAATATTTTTACTAACGGTCTTAACACTTAAGCTGGCTTGTGTTTGATCTCTGTATAACAAAAAAAAAAAAAAAACACTGTTCTTAAGTTTTCAGGGTCTAATATAATAATATTAATACATGGTATGTGTGATTTCATTGTTATTGCAATACATGTGGAATAAATAGCAGCAATATATCAAGAGTTAAAATTACAAAAGTAGATTTAAAAAGCCATGTAAAAGTGCTTATATCTTTGTGTATATTAAAAAAAACAAGATAAGGGCATCAACATGCATGATTAAACTGAAAACGGGTAAGGAAACGGAGAAGGTAAAAAAGGTAAAGTCCCCCTGCTTCCATCCCATTATTTCTTTTAACATTTTGTTTTTTTATCAAAATAAACATAATCAGAAATGATGATCAAAATGTTTCTCTTCAGGAAGATCATGTAACCTTATCACTAGCACTGTTACCTGCTGTTAGAGCTCCTTCGCACAGGGGACCTGTTGCTTGCCCTCAGTCCACACCGAAGGGAAAGCATGTGAAGAGGTCACTGGGCCACGATGATTGGGACATCCACTTGACAGAGGTTGCATGCACTTTCCATGGATCATTTCAGGAAGCAAGTGGCAGTGCTTAGATTATTTCTTAAGAAAAAAGATTGCTATTGCATGTTTGCAGGAAACTCATTTGGTTTAAAGTGATGTTGCTCGTTTTCAAAATAAACATTACAAGGTAATTGCATATCCCTCTGCTCAGAATAAACAGAGGGTTGTCCTTATTCTTGCCAAGAGACAGTTGTACCTTAAAATTCGTCTTCAGGTTAATGACATGGAAGGAAGATTTTGCTATGTGACTACGCTGTTGAATAACATAGATGTCTGTATTGCCATTCTCTGTGCACCAAATATCTTAGACGCAGTTTTTCAACCATATGAAATATACATTTGCCTCATTGGGGAATATCCCTGTTATATTGGTTGGAGATTTAAATCTGCTATTCAGTCCAGTATTAGACACATTATATCCTTCAGCCACACATTCTCCTAAAACTACTCAATTATTAAACAAATGTATCTCCTTTTCTTCTGTCTGGTTAGACTATGTATGTGATGTTACTTCTCTGGAAAGATCTACGGCTTGGCTACACTTATTCTTGTTTTTGTCTGAACATAATGTTGTATTTCTGTATTAATGTGACTTTTTTTATTGTACTGTCTCCCCCATATCCTTATTCCCAAAGGGTGGGGAAAAGAAAGAAATAGTAATAATAAAAATAATTGTTCACAAAAAAAGAGATGTTTCTCATCAAACACACTGTACCCAGCATGGTACATGATTCGGCAAACTGTTTCTGTGGCAACCACAGGCAAGAAAGGAGCACATCAGAGCCAGAATCAGTAATGAATAAATAGTCTTCCATTTAAAGGCATTCTATAGAAAACATGAATCCAATCATATCCGAGATATAAACAAATAATAGCTTTGTTGTGGTCTTAGCACTCTGTTTAATACAAATGCTTACATGTCAATTAACCCGACAGAAGCTCAATTCAACCTGTGTTTGATGTTTATTTGGTTGGCTTAACAATTTGTAAGTGACATAATAAAAATTATATATATAACCCCAGTGCCGAAAAGTAACATTTACATCAGACGTAACTAACAGCTGAAAGGTTTAAATTAATGTTTTATTTGTGCTTTTACATGCTATTTGCATCTGAAATATATATATATATATATATATATATATATATATATATATATTATATATATATATATATATATATATATATATATATATATATATATATATATATATATTTCGTTGTTTGTTTATTCTGGTGTTCATGAAGTATAAAAGGTACAGTTTTGTACAATGACACAGGCTGTCAACCCTGGTACAGGCAGGTGCAGTGTGGGTATCTCTGCCATTCTGTCCTGGAACTACATAATGTACTGAATCAAAAATATTATTCGGTGTGGCAGAAAACTACCACAGAATTTAGTTCACAATATTTGAGACACAAGCCATCATCCCCTCATCCCCGTCCCCATCACCATCCCCTGTTTAGCTTAGCTTAAAAAACATTCATAGTTCTGTCATGCAAAGTAATTTTAACAACATGAGACTAGCAAGGGGCACTACTCAGAACAATAAGGCTTTTCTTGTTTGTATTACAATATTGTTACAAGGCCTTGGGTTGCGTTATAGTGGATGTATTTTTTTCCCTCTTGTTCTTTGTTTATTATTAAAAATATATATCTTGAACTGTTACCACTTGCAGCAACCACCTACCGTAATAGAATAAGACATGTTGGTGCCTTATTGTTTGCATATTAGTACAAATAGGAGAATGAATGAAGTAAGTGCCCTGCTGTCATGCTTAGTCCCAATAATGAGTTATTTACAAACTTTGCAGGATAAATATACCCAATGGATTCATTATTGTATTAAACTGTAATGACCCTCTGTGGTATAAATTAAGTACCTCTTGGATTATGTTGAATTGATGATATTTTTTTTTTTTTGTTAATGGCCACATAGCTGCTGGTTTGACTTATGTCTGCACAAATTGGATAACATATATTTGCCATAACAGACACCTATTTTCAAATGTTAGATGAATTGCAGCATGCTATACAAAGTATGTGCTTCATGTACTGGGCGTGCTGTATACCAGAGGAGTGTGTGTTACAAGGAACATAGGATCACAGCCCCGATGTTATCATCATGGAAGAGAGACTCCAACAAAAAAATTGCAGTTCCATGCGTTAATAGGCACATTTATCTACAAACAAATAACAATAAACAAACACTGGAAAAAAAGAAAAGTCACAGTGGCAAAAATAAACAGTTTCACAAAACCCTACAAACCCTAGTCCAGGACCTCCACATCCAGCTTCTTCACCTGTGGTATCGTCTGAGACCAGCCACTTGGACAGCTGATGAAACTGTGGGTTTCCACAAGAGAAGAATTTCTGCACAAACTGTCAGAAACCGTCTCAGGGAAGCTCATCTGTGTGCTCGTCATCCTCACTAGGGTCTTGACCTGACTGCAGTTCGGCGTCGTAACCGACTTCAGTGGGCAAATGCTCACCTTCGATTGTGACTGGCACGCTGGAGAAGTGTGCTCTTCACGGAGGAATCCCGGTTTCAACTGTACCTGGCAGATGGCAGACAACGTGTATGGCATCGTGTGGGCAAGCGGTTTGCTGATGTCAACGTTGTGAACAGAGTTCCACATGATGGCAGTGGGGTTATGGTATGGGCAGGCATAAGCTACGGATAACGAACACAATTGTATTTTATCGATGGCAATTTGAATGCACAGAGATACCGTGACAAGATCCTGAGGCCCATTATTGTGCCATTCATATATATATATATATATATATATATATAGAGAGAGAGAGTCTTGTTGCCACACAGCACCACTCAGTCTATCCATCATACTCGTTAGAAATGCACTTGACACCTTCTGTGGGCCAATTAGGATGAATGCTGCTGAGGTGTTAAAAAAGCAAACAGTTTTTTTTGTACATAATTAATGCCTAGAAAGAAGCACTTAAATGTAGTATTTATTTATTTTGTTATTTGGTTGGTTGGCAGCTTCATGTTGCGAGACTCTCCACTGATTAGCAATCAGCTACTATCAAAATGTGCTCTCAGCAAAACCTTCTTCCCATTTTTGTGCAGATAGTAAAACTTAGTAAAGATGTATGTGTTTTTTTTGTTTTGTTTTGTTTCATCAGTGCAGCCTTAGCAGCTGTGTTGTTGATGGTGATAAACAGAAAGACAAACTTAAATTCAATCTTGGATTCTTTCACACAGATGCCTAATCCATATTTATTGTACAAAGAAAGAAAGAATTTGGACTTGTATTGGCAAATTGGAGACCAAAGTGGAAAGTCTGGCCCTGAAGGTTAACGCTCCTCCTCTTCATAAAAGCGCCATTGTATTTTCACTGGCATTATACACCTTGGATGTCTTAAACAACAGCACAACACCTCCATTCACCATGCTGGGAAATTACAAAGTTCTAAGAAAATCGCACCAGCTTTGGGAGCAGCACAAATGCAAACAGTCTACCCGAAATGGGGAAAGGCAAAGATCTAACAGTTTAAGAAAGAGGCATGATAGTGGGTGCAGGTCAAGCATGTGCCACAGCAGTTGTGGAAGAGGGTACAGCATATGTTAAGTCATCCCAGTCATACAGATAAAAGTTTGCATTCATTGCATTTATTTCTAGTGTAAATGGAAAATAAACAAGGATTTTCATGAAGAGCTTCTCAGTGTTTAATGATGTGGTTCTTGATCTATTTTACAGTATTAGACATTTGGCCAATTAGGTATCAAGCAGCATAAGTGGTATGATTATCTCTTCATCACCTCACCAGTCGGGGCACCTGGTGTATGGCTCAGACAAATGACACATGGCATCAGGCTACAGGCCAACTGTCCCAACAGGGCTCAAATGATGCCATGTGAATGTTGGCTTTCCTCCAATGTTATAAATACACTCTCATTTCTTAGCTGGAGTCCAAAACTCTCTGGCATTTCTGAGATTCATGTTCATCTTACATTAGATTCCATCCAGTAGGTTATCAGCAATATCATTATTGATATTTTGCTTTAGTGCAACATAATAACTAAGAGATGCATTTGCCTGAGTGCCTTTAAGCTTTTTTTTTTTTTAATCAAAACACAATTCACATGCAGAATATATACTAAAATTGAGAGTTATTTTTGTATTTAATTTTCTTTTTTTGTCTTTATATTGGGTTGTGGTCTTTTTATTGTTACAAAACCAGTAAACTATGTGGATTCAAATTATTACCAAGTGTTTAGACATTTTATAATGTACTAAATCAAATGTTGTGTGCCTTTTGGTTTTGAAATTGATTTCTGTCTCCATGTGCATGTTTGTATCTTATAGCAGTTTTCCTACTGTGTCTATGGACCATGCAACACATGTTCATCAGCTGTTAGTATACTTTGACGGTAATGCTCTTCCCCTCTGAGACTTTGACGGTTATCTACGATATGAATATCTCAGTAACAGGCAGGACACATGGAATCAGCAGAGGAAGGTTATATGTTTATCACACAGTCCCTAAGCAAACATCTTGACTAATTTCGAAAAATAACGCAAATGCATGGGTAGTTACGTCACCACCCATATGTTTTGTTTTGTGACCTGTAGACTGCGGTGCTACAGTATACACTACTACAGTACCTTGTAGGCAAGTATTGGGACAGCTTGCGATGGAAAAGAAAACTAACAAAGTCTAAATCTAAATGAGTCCCGGTTGACAAGATGAAGGGAAATTAGGTAAGGTGTGCAGGTGTAAATGGCAGTGTTGTATGATAGATTGCTGTTACAGACTCTGTCCTCTGTGGTGAGATGAGATGAGGTTAAAAGCTGTAAAGCCACAAATGTAGATGAGTCTGGCTCTTTTACTTAGTGGTTTAAACGTTTGCGGTGTGAGGGCTCGTCGTTTGAGCACAGCCTCCATCCAGCTTTTCCACAGAGGCAAAGGAACTCTTTCTGAAAGGAAAAAGGACACCGATTTCAGTGGAATAAATTCATCAAGAACCAAATTAGTTGCTGCTTTGAGCATGTAAACTGTTGTGCGATTACAATTCCTCGCTAGATTTATCCTGTTAAAATTGTTTGATTCATTTCACTTGTTGCTGAATAGGTTCTGTGAGTTATGGCATTTTTGCACAAGTAAAATTACATACCTGTTACCATAAAAAAGGCAAAAACTCACCAGTGTTAAAACACTGTGATATGCATAAACACATTGGTTCACTAATAATTAAATTATGGATCTATTGTACTGTTTAAGCTGCAGTAATTTAGTTAACAGCTATACTTTCATCAATTTACACTGTCAATTAGTTTGAATATAAATTGCGAATTCGGCAATCAGATCCTTTATGTTCTCAGTAGTATCCGCATATAGGAACACCTCCTAAGAGAACACTTCAGCTTAGAGAACAGCTTTGTAGTAAAATTGAATCCACCCATTGTACATACTCCTCCTAAAGGAACAAGAACTTCACTTAAAAGACCACCATTTTGGCACCAACAGAGATTCGTTGCTAACCTGTTCAAAAGTGATACAATACTGTTTTGAAACTGGATAACTCATCATCATCATCAAACTCAAATTCAAATGGTTTATACAATCGTTTTAAAACTGACTTTTCATCTCAAGAGTAATCTAGAGCTGCTGCTGCATTTTTTAACATATGTAGGGGTGTTTTGTTAATTAGTTTGTCAGTTAGTTTATTATTATAGTTTATTAACATACACTTGCCTATTGCATTTCTCTTATTTATTCTGTTAATTTCATATGTTGATACACATGCATCATGACATAAGTAATAAATAAATTTTTATTTATTGATTCATATCATGATTGGCCTTGGCATATTGTCTTCAGTGGTCAACTCTGTCTGAGAGAATACTACAGCTAAGAGAACACTTCACTGTCTTCCCAAGGTGTGTTCTCTTAGCCAGACTTTTGTATAGTGTTTAAAAAGAAAATATACACATTGTGGTGCTTTGTGTGGTAGTGTGTTCCACGATATATATTTTCTTTCATAGCATTGCATTTAAAGGTAACACTTTATATTAAGGTGCTGCTTATGAATGGTGTATACATGTTTTATAAACATATAACATGTCTTTAATAACTATGTTATAGAGTGCTAATAAAGCATTATATATGCAATGGCCATAGGCGGAATTAGTTGTATAAAGGGGACATTTTTAGCCACCTATTGTACTGTGGGATGTTTAAACGTAATTCTGTCAATGGCTATTGCATGGTTATAAACCACCTATAATGCTTTATTAACTCTTCCCTGTCTTATGTCGGACCCTGTCCGACATCATCAAAAAGACGTCAAGCACAGGTCTCTAGTCTTTTTTTCTCCAGAAAAAGTAAAGAAAACCTTTCAAAGTCTAAGTAAGACCAATAGAAGCTGAGAGAAGCTGGAAAAAAGGGGTGGATCTGAGCAATACACAAATACACCCCTGCACCACAGAGATAACACAGACATAAACAAAGAAGATAGCTGCTTCTCATCCAGCACAAAGAATATCACAGACATTTACAGAGCTTTTTGAGATGTTATAGTAATAAAATAATGACTTGGATCGCATTATTGAGGAGTTTGGTGATAAAACGAGTGATCAGGAGATGCTATCAGTGTGCACGACTATGAAGAGGTATGTGCTAAATACAGAGAAAAAGGGGTGGGGTTGGACGGGGCTGGAGATGCAGTATTGAGTGTCTTGTTGAGATGTAGAGCCTTTTAAACCTGTTTACTGTGAAAAATATTTTAAACAGTGCGTGTAAAATAAACAGCTTGTGTGAAAATAAATTGGACCAGACGCTCTTGACAGTCACTGAATAAATGAACCGTAAGGGGGTTAACATTCTATAACATAGTTATTAAGCATCTATTATACACTTATAAAACATTAATAAGCAGCACTTTAATATAAAGTGTTACCTATTTAAACTACAGTCGAACTGCTGGTTTTACCATCTGTACCTTCAAAAAGGAGCTGTGATGACACCAACTCATTAATTACAAAATATGTTGTACCCCCAGACAATATAATCTATCTGAAGACTTTGGGTATTGATTATTAAACTTTTGTAGGGCTTAATTATATGGAACAATATCCTTTAATAAAACTTGAAATATGTGAGCACAAGGGTACATTTATTTGCAGTAACACACGTTTAGCTTATAAATCCAACTGTTGTGTATTTATCATTCAGTGTTAATTAATAGTTACTTAAAGATAATTTAGTGTTCCACTGAGCTAACTGAATATGAATGAAGATAGATTTGCCAACCTCAATCCAGTTTCACATTGTAATATAAGAATCATAGGCTATGGTTTTGTATCTGCCTAGGCTGTCACAGAGGCAGAGAATGTAGTGAACCATTTAATGGCATATCTGCTCTATGCATCTTCAACAGTTGCTCTATTGACAAAACATACATACATGTGGTTTAAAACAACTGCCTTTCACAAAAACGGTCTGATAATTTAGATTGGAAACCATGTTAACCTTTGACCTTGACGTACTGTGACCCGACGGGTCCTTTTCACACCTGGCAGTACTCTATTTGTAGAAGAATTGACAAGTATGGATTTCTTGTTTTATTCACATTCCTTGATTCTGAATTCTGCTTTAGACAAACTAAATCTAGATGCAAACACTTCAAAAATAGACAAAAATCATATGAATGTTAATAGAATAGAATTGGATAGAACAGAGCAACATCTGAATAGAACAGAGCAACATCTATGTTATGTAGTTTGTTTGTAACGTATTTCCTAGTTCTGAAGATAACTTTAATAAAATGGCAACAGATATACAATGAATTAAAGTGGAATAACAGCTAGCACACTGGAATTTTTATGAATTTGCAGCCACAATTGTAGAGCAACCAGTATTTATTAAATACAAAATCCAGCTTTTGCGAACAGAAAGGCAATATAACTGTTGATCAAAAATCAAGGTGAGCCCCACAAAGCCACTGAGGCAACGAGAAGCATTTTTATAAGAATGATCATTTCTTTTCAAATGGTTATCTATTTGGATTATTTGTTTAAATGGATTTTTACAGGTAACTAGTGTGATATTGAAATGAATTGCCATCACTGTACCTAGACAAATAGACAGACAGACAGGCAGTCTTTGGTTGGACATCTTCTATTCCAACTAGGCCTGAGTGAATCAGCCTGACACCCCAGCAACATCCCAAGTAAATAATGTAACAGCGCGATGATGACATTTTTGAAATAACAATGTCAAGCCTCACAGATTTTAGAAAGCATAGGTAACATCCAGCTTGTACTGACTGACACATCGTTGCCAATGCTGAAGACATCTATCATTACAAATGCTATGGAAGCCTGTAGAAAAACCTAATCTTGAACCACCACCATAATCGCAGGACAACATTTTCTACTTGTTTGCGAACCAGTGGAATTCTCAAGAAGGAATTGAACATTCTAATATTCATATATAAACACACAGGCATGGATTTTCCACATGTCTTATTAACTTTTGTTGAAAATGCCCATTTTGTATATGAATAAAAGGAAAATATGAAACAGAATGAATTGTAGATGTTGTGATTATAGCATTATTTTTTAAAACTTATTACATTAAATAAGTCTTCTCTTATTATTACAGTGCAGTGAACAATACACAAACGTAAGTAAAAGCAGGACATCCATGTAGCATCAGAGTGGGTCATAATATCATTCTGTGTATGAAATTAACATAATTGAAATATATAGAGGGGGTCCTAAATCATATTTGGTTTCTGGTCACAACCTTCCCCACTGACAAAGAAGGCTTTTAAAAAGAGTCATAAACTAACTGCTGGACAAGTGTTTTATCTTCCTCTATCGCTGAATGAATCATTTGGCACTGGCAGTATCTTGCAGAAGGCAAGCCAGACAGTTTTGGGTGCTTTGATACCTCAGTCCATCTCATAAATCCAGCTGACAGGGGGCGAAACAGTGGACCAATTGGGAACAAGGGGCTGTCTCTGAACGAGAACAACCAATGAGAAACACTACACGTGAACTCGGCCACAGCCCAAAATAAACAAACTGACCAATCACAGGGTGGAAGTGAGAATTACAAAAGCAGTCTTTCAAAGGAAGTGCTTCCGATACACGCTTCCCACACTAAGCAAGGTCCCCACACAAAGAACACGGCTCCAGGAAAGAGAAAGAAAGTTTCTGAAGTCATGGAAGCTTAATTGCTCGAATTCACGGAAGGCAAGGAAGAACCAATGTTCTGAAGACTGGCTAAAATCAGCTTTGAGAGCCCTAGCTCTTTGTCCTACGAGAGTCTGAAACAATAAAGAGGACACTGCCTTGATCTGAAAGTGGGTCTTGATTTCCACGTCGCTCCACGAAACAGATGAAATGTGCAACTCAAAGGAGTTGCCTTGTACTGTAAATGCAGAGAAATTGATCATTGTCCCATTTCTGAGTTAATATGAATATATAATCAATTGAGGTTGATAACACATTAGTTTGGTACATCACGTCTAAACCAAATCTGACATGGTAAAACTAATTTGCTAAATTAGGTTCTGGAATGTTGGATTCTATTCTGAATGGGAAGTTGAATTAATTCTCATGCTTATTGATATGAATTACAACGAGAAATGGGTATTGAAAATATTAATGCACAGTAGACACTTTGTGTAATCAGCCATAATTAATATTAACCATGCATGCTAATGTTATGGTCATTGTAATCATTTGACTATGAAATCAATTAACTGTATAATATCCATGCATATCTCTAACCAATAGCCTTTCATTTCTGTAATATTAGATTAGTTGTGCACCCCTTTTTATTCTTAAATAAACTGTTGTTTTATATTTCTGACGTTGTGTGAATGTTGGTTATTATCAAGGGAATCCAAGTTCTACATGATCCTAAACTTAAATATGGTATGTCTCATACATTTTTACGTCACTGAGTGGGCGACTAGAGACTAAGTTATATTTAAATAAAGTGTAATTCACTACATCCCAAAATAAGCAATTAACATACAACTTGTTCTAAAGAGCACATCTTCCTTGTAATTATCTCTTAAATGACACACAAAGTGACACTAAATATAAAAGGCTTTGCTTTTTCATAAAATTATAGCAGTAGTTATATTGAACTTTAGACATAATACTGTTACCGTATATTTTATTTTACTGTAGTTTGTCGTGTTTTGTTTTATACTGAAGAGGTTATATTACAATGGAAATTATGTCGGCCTACACTGTTTTATAAAGAAAAACTGTAATTACACAATTAGTTAGTCTTTAGCTTGTAAGGGATACCCTACTCTTCCTGGGTTTAAATACAAATATGAAAAAGACATCATGATTAAATAAGATGTGAGAAGATCCAGCTGTCTTTTCATTACTAATGGCAAGCTGGATAAAACCCAAGGCGGCAGACAACTATTGTACTGTAGGTAATTAATAAAGACTCCAGTGCAGGTTGCTTATTGATGCAAAGGGTTCAAGTTGGCTTTTCTTATTGTACAGTCACTTTATCTTGCAGCAATCCAATGTACATCATCATCCTAACTCTCTCCTCCTCCCAACCAAAACAGGAAAGGAAATAACATCTTGCAGTGCTGTGAACTAATAACGGTACTAGACTGATTAGCTTGTGTATAACATATACAAAATAGCAACTAAATAAATGTGGTTCATCTATTAAACAGTTACACTGCTGCTATACATTGTTAAAACATGAAGCGTTAAAGCTTCTGTTATACACTATCTTTAGACTGTATATATAAATTGGAAACATATGCTTTACGTGGACATAAAGATGACTGTGTGAGTAGCAATTTTCAGTAAATTCTGCATTTTTCAAATGCCTTGCTTCAGTGCATAAACAGACTTGAAATGTGCTGATGCCAATCAAATGAGACTAATTAATGAGTTGTTTAGCATACATGTCTTATTCACTTGCAGAGAGGGGAGCCTGCATTTAGCAGAATATGCAAAGCAGCATATGATGGGCAGATGTCTACCACCAGCAGAAAATTAAAATCCAATGAGATATCAGAGCGCAGCACAATAACATAATTATTTCCATTTCAGTTTTATACCCATAGCAACTCAGAAAGGAAGCAATGTGTGCATTTAAATGTACCTCTAATGTGTAACAGTGAGCTGCCACTGTTGTTTATTTGTTTTAGTTATCAAAGATCCACCCACTCTCCTATGAACCAAAAGTTCACAGCTTTCCACTCTCCTAGGAAATCTTGCAAGTTCACAGCTTAATTTTTTAAAAGGAAATCTTGCATCTGTTTTTATATATTATATATTATTATATATATATAACTATATATATTATGCTCTTATTATAGTAAAATCTTATCTAACTGAGGTTGACGAGTATGGAAGCTCCTTAGCGCTAGAATATATAAATTATATAAATTAGCGCTATATTGCCAGAGATTGAATATGTTCTTCGAAATGGTAAAATCTTGATGTAACTAATATTGACGAGTATGGAAGCTCCTTAGCGCTAGAATATTGTAAATTATATTCAATTAGCGCTATATTGCCAGAGATTGAATATGTTCTCGAAATGGTGTTACAGTGATGTAAGCGCTAATATGATTTGCATGGGATGGATGTTGCACCTGGAAGGGTATTGTGACGGTCTAACCAAAACTGCCTGCTATATCAGACGGGGCGACACTGAATTGCTGGTGATTTGAATGCTTTTGTCACAAGGCAGCTATGGGAACTACCAATGAGGAACAGCTTCTAGTATGATTTGGAAACAATGGCGAAAGAAAAGTTAATTATTATAGTATCAGAATACCCGGAGCTTTATAACAAAGGATGCAAATATTACAAAGACACAGCTATGAGGAAGATATCTGGGAGTCAATTTCCAGGTTACTAGATATAGCTTGTGTGTATGATTCGTTTGGGTTTATTAAAATAAGTATTCTGTAAAAAGCAATTACCTACAGCATTCTACATTTGTATTAGCTGTATAACAGGAATATCAATGCTTGCCCGTCACCATTGGTCTGAAAGGTAGGATCGCAGAGAAAGTATAATTTTACCTCAGAACAAATCACTTTGCATCCGGTGTGAATAGACCTTGGTTGAAAGATACCCAACTGGGTTATCTGTAGAGGAAGATATCTGAGGAAATTTCCAGGTTACTAGATATAGCTTGTGTGTATGATTCGTTTGTATTTATTAAAATAAGTATTCTGTAGAAAGCATATTTCAAAATTCTACATTTGTATTAGCTGTATAACAGGAATATCAATGCTTGCCCGTCACCATTGGTCTGAAAGGTAGGATCGCAGAGAAAGTATAATTTTACCTCAGAACAAATCACTTTGCATCCGGTGTGAATAGACCTTGGTTGAAAGATACCCAACTGGGTTATCTGTAGAGCTTTAATTATATTGAGGACCATTTCTGCCACTTTTATTGCTAATATACCTTTAGGTGTGATTACGTCAACAACCTTAAAATGTACGAGAACAAAAAAAAAAAAAAACTATGAAAGCTAATGAAAGCCCTAAATGCAGTGTATCTTTCAGAAACAACTTACTGTAGAGTCAGCATATTTCAAAACAGCACAGTGTGTGGTAGTGCTGATCTATTGAGGTTTAGTGATGACCTGGCTGTACTGCATCTGCCAGCTCCCTACCTCAGCATGATGTGTTTGTAAAACTATTACAGGGATACATAACTGAAAAAATCCCTTTTAAAAGTAACTTTTGATTTATGTATTTTTCATTCCACAGACTTTTGCTTGACAAGGCTCAAGATGACTTTATCAAATTCAAGAACAAAGCAATTCTCGACTACATTGTGCAGACTGGAACATGCTTGGACATTAATTTTATTGTGATTATAACTACTGTACTCGCAATTCAGTGCTGCCTGGTACAAAAAAAAAAATAGCCAGTCTAACAACTTTAGAAGGTTATTTCTGGAAGGTGATTTTCAGGTTTGCATTTCATGTATTTTAAGTTCAATTATTAATTATTATTACGTGATTAATATTTTATGTTGCAAAATTGTACTTCAATCAGTGTTTTAAGTACTGTATGGATGCCCACTGATGGGAAACATAATATGCTACATTATATTGGCACAGTGCTTCTGCATCCTTTAAAATTGTCAGGGATTATTTGAGATCAAATCTATTGTTTATTTGCAGTGATAAAAAATGTGAAGTCAGACAAGTTTTTCATGGTAATCGTAATGTAAACAGTTCAAGTAGAGGGTGCACTAATGCATTTCTCTGACTCTCTACCCATACACTGACCTGTCAAACTGTTTAACAAGTCAGGTACTGGTTGAGTTTGGAGTCTCCACAATGGTAAGAATGGAGTGCCAAGATATCATGGACCATTCACTTTCCAGAACCCCAAACAGGTCACCACCTCAAGTCTTGTAGGCGACTTCGATTCAGACCTGGAAATTGAGCAGGCCAGTCATACAGTTCTTGCAAGTTAGAGGCCAGATACTGGTTTAATTGGCACATTTCCTGTTTCTGTTTAATGAACAGAAGCTATGCAAGGTTATTCAACCAATAGTTGTGTGGCAGAGCAAAGCTCTGCCCTATTTAAATTGGCAGGGATGGGGTTAATTTCCCCTACCTGCCTGGGTTTATTATGTTCAGGTGGCTGGGGTTGATTAGTTGATTAAATGATTAACTTAATTAACGATCAATCAGCACCCAGTGACCTGACATAAAAGGAGGCCTCTACTTCTCATTTGGGAGGAGGGAGCGGAGGAAGCAGGTTGGTGGTTTTTGGTTTGCTTGTATTTTTGAATTTTGTGAATCCAGTGAAGGCATCGCCCAGCCTGGAAACCTTATTTTTGTATGTTTTGTTGTCTTTTTATTTGTGTTTAAAGATCTTTATTTTGCCCTTGCGCACTTTATTTTGTGTTATTTATAAAAAAAATTGTTATTTTTTTGAACTGCAGTCTGTCTCTGGGCCTCTATCCACTCACCAGCCTGCCACAAGTTGCCTCCTGGTGGATCAGTAATACTGTACATTATATTGTACCAATCCTTCCAGTCACCATTGCTGAAATTGTTGTTATTATTATTTATTATTATTATTTATTAATTCGTCCTTTAGCACACACTTTTATACAAAGCGACTTGGAGACTAGGGGTGAACTCTGAATCAACAACTTCTGCAGCGAGTCACCACAGTTGTACCTTGGTTTTACGTCTCATACAAAAGATGGACTCTCTCCTCTCATGTGATTTGAATTAATTTAAATAGAATGACAAAGTTAATGGTGGATCCAAACTCTTGGCTCGGTATTAGGTATAAAGGTAAATCTAATTTGAAGAAGTTTTAAAAGGTGTTTGGGGTATTTCCCACCATGGGGGATTCACAAATTGTCCTGACTAGCTTTTTAGGGTGTTGCTGTAATTTCAAGACCAAGTCTGAGATAAGACTTCTCTAATAATGTTAGCAGATAAATAAGAAAATGTATGAGAAATGGTTAGCTACCCTCTTCAAGAAAATATTTAAGGAATTATTATATTTTGGTTTGAGTAATTTGGAACAGAACGATATTAAAACCTGTTTGATATAATCAAAGAGAAAACACATCAGGGCACTGATAAAATACAGATTTTAGAAAAAAAAATATCAAAAACAGTAGTTGTCAGAGTTTTTAATTAGTTGTGTCCGTGCTGCATCTTCAGTTTCATCAACAGCACTTAACTGTCCTTAAGTTTTCGAAAGCTGACCACTGACAAAAACATCCTGCGATCAGTGAATTCAGACCTTCCACTCCTGTGTGCTCGGTTCATAAAACCGTGTGGCTTATTTAAAGAATGTTTTATGTATATAATCAAGTTTGACATTATTGGAACTGTCCTGAGCTGTTGATGGTTTCATTAACAACAGTGAAGACCAGTTTCATAAATATAAAACTTGATTTTATTCAAGTTAAAGCTTTGTCAATAGAACCTGGTATTTCAAACTGAAAACTTAAATGCTGTATTATTGTCTTTATTGAGGGCAATGGCCCTAGTTTCCTGAGTAAAATGATAATTGACTTGATGGTTGGGATCTGAAGTTTGTTGAACTGTTAAAGAGGTATATATTTGTAATTTGTAAAGTGGTATATATTAACCAACCATTATAACATTTATACAATTTGTTAATATCTTAGTAAGCTAGTTATTAATCGTTAATAAACTAAAAAAAGGTGCCTCCTTAAAGCTTGATCACATACGGCAGGGATCTCAAACCCTGATACTGGAGAGGCCCAGTCCTGCAGGTTTTATAGGTGTCTTTACATCATCAGTGGCTAAAGATCTGGAAGACCTGTTAATCTTGACTAATTAAGCCAATAATTGATTCAATTAAGGAACGGAGAGCTCGGTTAAAATGAAAACCAGAAAACCCTGTAGCTCTCCAGGACCAGAACTGAAGACCTCTGATATACAGTATATGTGTTCATAATCATTCTGTTAAACTATTTATTTGACATAATGACAGCAACTTTTATGCAAAACCCTAATTGTTTGATTTGTTAAATGACTTGTGTGACAGAATGACTGTGACATACCTGTATATTGTGGTATCAGAATCACCAGAGCTGAATAACAGAGGATGCAAATATTACAAAGACACGGTGATGAGGGAGATATCTGGGAACTGTACATAAGTCAATAAATAGTTACATTTCTCTATAAAGAATCTATTTTGGAGTAAAAGCCTGGTAAACCATAACCATGTAGTATATGATAAGTAACAATATGGCAAATTAAGTTTGACTGGAACAAAATTCACACTGGGCTACAGCATGACAAGTTAAAATAAGTGAAACTAGTATCTACACAGTGCTTACACAGTGACAGCTAACAGTTAGAATTGAAATTGGTGTCCAATTATTGAAGAGGAATTGTTAGCAAAATAAAAACTAAGCTAAGATGCTGGTACCTTTATTTTAACAAGAAAATAAATAAACGTGAATCTAGGTGAAAATATTCCTGTAATCAAGCGTGTCAGATGGAAAATATGATGCCACCTGGATATAGCTTTTTTTTTTTTTTTTTCACGTTGAACACAATGATACATTAGTTGGACAGGTAAAAATGGCTGGGGCTTGCTTGTGCCTTGTCAGCTATTTGTGAAGCGTAGATATTGTGATGACCAGGTGTATTTAAACTCTGCTAACAAGCCTCACCTGAAGTGTCTACTCAGCTAGTGGCGTAACCTTCAGGCTCTGAACTAGGGGGTGTCTGTTTAAAGTGAAAGTGCTTGGAAGCCGACAAAGGACCCAGATCACATTAGATCGTATCTTCTGTTTAATATCAGAAGTTGTCGGACCCAAAACACTCACTTTTTCACAGTCATATATTTATGAATTTTATACCCAACATTATGTATTTTTCTCATTTATAAAAATGAATGTGGATATAGAAACACAAGCCATCTCCTCAATACTGATTCCAGAGGGCTCTGATGTTTGCAGTATTAGCTAGCCTATTATATATTATTACTTTTTCTTTTAATTTATTTACTTTTGTATTAAAATGTAGTCATTGACAACGGTCCTCTGAAACGTGCTCCTGTCAATCCGTCATTTTTCGCACTGCGGATCCACCAGACTTCTAGTATCAGAGGACAATACAGATCTGAATGGCTCCACTGCAGAAAACAAATAATGTACATATTTATTAGCTGTTTGTGAACAGTAAATAAAAATAAAATTAAAATAAATCGTAACTTAATAATGTTGAGAAAATATTCAAGTCATCAAGGAACCTGTTTTATAGATTAAACATGAGTATCATCACCCCATATCCATGCAAAAACTAGTATGATTAACAGCAAAGCATTATTGAGACCTTGTTTTCACCTTTAGTGGGCAACCTCAAATTATAAATGTTTGGCTTACATGATAGCAAAAAACTTATTGAGGACATTGGACTGCAATTCAGATCAGCAAATTCATTGCAGTAAACTTGCCCCGATACTGAAAAAATATTCCAGGATCTGAACTATTAGCAGTTGTGTTGATGAAACATATTTAGAGCTCATAATGTTCCAGTTGCATCAGCTATTCTTTTCTGTAGATTTGATGACAAAGTGTAAACTCCACCTGCTAACATCCCCCCCCCCCCACCTTACACCTTGATTCTGTGACCTCCACAGTGCTGTGAATGTAGCATTCTTTAAAGGTGTCACAGCTGGCGTGGTTTTAGCTTTTGAAAACAACTTACCTTTGTGGACATTCTTTTTTTTTTCATATCCATATCTGGATATATATTTGTTACTGAAGAGGTGTGAGTTGCTCAGCAGGTAGTGTGCATCTACAGTTGTCGTAGTTGATGGCTTGTGAAAGCGCAGTGGTAGAAGCAGTTTTTTGGATAGATAACTGTGTAGAGATTCGATGCAGAAGGTTTGAGTTTAAGCCAGTGCTCCGACATAAAAGCCATTAGGAAACGCTTGTCCTTTGCAAAATGCATCCTCCTGTGTTGATATTTCCACTATAGCACTATTTCTGCAACTTGCAAGAAAACCAATCAATCTCTTATGGTCAAAACATTTGTACATTCTGACCAGTCAATGGATTAACAAAATGTGACCTTAATAATGGGAAGTATCAGTGTAAAAATATGACCTGACATGTTGGCGTTTAGATAAGGTTTCACTGTATGTTGTTTTATCGAAACAGTGTATGCAAGTGTGCACGAGTGTATAACATCATTATCATCATATTATGTTTTCATTATACCCTGCTGTTATGTAGTTTTATGATATGATTATCCTATCATTGTTTCTTGAATTCTGGATGTGGGGATAGCCATTGTTTCTTTTGGTTTGTGTGTGAAAAAGCTGTGTTCTGAAAACTTCTAGTTACAGCACAGTGAAACAGTAGTCTGCTTACTGTCCCCGTATAAGCTGCTTTAATACTGTTATCTGAGTAGAGATTTATAGAATACATTGTTTTATGTAGCCACGATTATCATGACAATCAAAAACCATGTTCAAAAACTTTTAAACATATTTTATATTGCCTTAACTTCTCCTTCAATAGAGGGATGGCAATAACATTCTTGAAAAAGTAAAACTACAATCAACCAAACACTTAAAGAATAATTCCACTATATCTGGTAAATTCCTCTACCACATTGCTCATGGGAGAAGTAAAATTTAAAAAAAATAGAATAAAAAGCATAGCAGTCAAACAAGTTTTCAGCAAAGAATATGGCATTTCAATAGTTGAGAGCTATTTCGGTTCCACTTACATGGAAAATCATTTGAGAAGAAACATATGCTGTAATTGCACTAGAGAGGCAGGATTGTTCTGGCAAGTGATTGTTCAGAATTTCTAAATAGCCAATTAGAAATCAAAGGGCCCCTCTTTTCAAGAGACTGTTTAGGTACAGAGACTGCCTAGTCTTCATTTGGGGACACGCTCCCTCCTGGATGTCATTCACAATCAGAACAATCGACACAAACAGGAAGGCACAGATGTTTCCGCCAGGCAGGGAGCAGAATTGGCATCTGTGTTCATTTACATTCATTGTGTTTTCGCTTTGCTACAAATTGGCCACTTACATCAGAAGAAATTTCACAAGATTGAAATCCTTTGATTTTCTGATTAAACCCCATTTGGATGTAACCTGGGTTGAGGTACTATTCTCTCAGTCCAGGCAGAACAAAAGAGCAAACCATTTCATATGGAATAGCAAACCATTTCTCTACCATGTACACACACATACATGTTGCAAAAATAATCCACTTTGATAAAATTATTCAGTAAAAATGTTTTACTATTAATTCCCTATTTGTAACCAAGGAATCCTCACACTGTAACAGTGAAGCAACAGGACACAGATTGAAGTGTTTATACGGACAATTAATTCTGATCCAAATTTGGATAATTTAAATTGTGTTTCAAATAACATTGGGTTTGTTTTAGAGGCATTAAGAACCAATTTAATTTCCTTAAACCAATGTTGCCATCTTTCAGACTCACTGTCTGGATCCTGTAGCATGTGTTAGGAAATGGGATTGGGCAAATAAAGATTGATACTCTTTTAAAATAAATAAAGTGACTTCACTGAGGGAGCTTGGTGGCTCAGTGGGCTAGTAAAACAACAAGAAACACACATGTAAACACTGAGGGATAGATGTACTAAAGATTTACTAAGATGGGCCAGTCGCAGCGCAATTAGTATTTTCGTTGTGACAATTTGCAAAGTATAAATGTTTTTGTATGTACTAAGAGAAAGTATGTTAGTGAAAAGAACTAAAATGTAGTAATTTAAGTGTTTGTCACATCTTAGCGAGAGTAATATGACATTGTTTTGAATAAATAGCGGGAGCTGAGTTGTACTTTGCTGCAGCAGAAAGTGCCCGAAGGGTAACGACTATACATGCAAGGGTGCAAGAATCAAAATAACATTGTTTTTGCTAACTGTAAAGTTCACCTGTATAATGCATTCTGTTCCGTCTTCATTTTACCTATTTTAATATATATATATATGTGTGTGTGTGTGTGTGTGTGTGTGTGTGTATATATATATATAGAAGGCAGTTTATTCCCATCAGATTCTATAGCGGGGCCTCCACCTTCACCCAAAAAAGATTTTCATTATCATACAGTAGCCCCTCGCTAGACCGGACATATTTGTCCGACATAAGGAGGTGTCAGGTTTAAAAACAATACAATAAAATCACACACATACATTTATAGTGCTCAATGTATTTTAAATGTAAATTATTGCACTGAAATAACACTAATGTGCTTTGGGTAGGCTACACATTACATTATGAACACAAATGTAAATCTGTACAGTACAGCTATACAAAATACAGTACAGTAGTAAAATCAATTGAATACTAGCACACTTTCTTTTTACTTTAGCCTAGGCTACCAGTAACACAAAATAAATCATGCTGTTGCACTGTACACATTTGTGTACAATGTAAATAAAGGATCATTTTAAATTGAAAATAAATGATTTTAGCATTTTTTTTACACATTATTTTTATTTTTAACTTGGCCTAATCAGTAGTCTTGACAGATAACACAAAATAGATCATGGTCCTATACAGATGCATAGAATGAGATGGAGGGGTTAGAAGTACACCCTCCTTTTAGGGAAAATTAGATACTTGGCTGTTTGCTTCAATAATGCATTGAGCACAACTGGCAACGCATGAGAAAAAGTGGAGTGGGCAAAGCCAGCAACAATTATGACTGTTTAAAAAGTGCTTTTAAAAATTCTTAACAAAATGATGCCATTGGAAGTCGCAATTGCCAGCAGTTTTAATACATCTCATTATAATATTTGAGAACCCTCATCTCTTCTCCATTTTTGTGAATTTATGCAGGAACGTCCATTATTACATATTCATCTAATGCTGAACCGCAAAGAAAAACTGCTGCTGCAAAGCATTCCCTAAAAGTTTTGGGATATGTTTTGGATAAAAAAAAAAACATGGCAGCTGCAGATTTTCTGTTCTTTGCATTGGGTATATTATGTGGGTGCAGTAATAATACAGTTTAATTTCATGCTGTGTAGCTTCACTGTAAAATTACAATAACTGCAATGCACTGTTGTGCAGTGGCTCCCACAAAAAAATGGTGCAAAACCACAGTAAACGTGTGGCAACTTAAGGCAAGTAACACTTTGTCCAGCAGTGAGCACAGAATGCTGTTAGGAATACAATGGTCTGTATACTGTTGTACACTATTTACATTATTTGTTTAAGAATAGATTAATTCCCCCCATTTTCTTGGGTACTGTATTAACAAATGTACTGAATTGTTTATATATATTGACATGAACATGTCCAAACAGAACATGTTTTTGATTTTGAAGTTCATACCATATAGTTAGTAAAGTTTTTCTGTCTCTGTCTGGTTTGCTGACTGCAGCATAATCCAGTTTATATCCCGCCCGTCATATTTGTTTACATCATTGACTTGAATTTGTTTGAATTTATAAAGTCTGAAAACAGTGACAGTGACATTTTAATCACCAATTTAGTGTTCGGAGCATCATTCTTTGGTAGTATGTTTTGTAATTCATTTTCTCTCCACTCACAGAATCGGTGCTCTGCCATTTTCTCTTGTGAAGAGTCCAGGGGAGAAAAGCATTCCTTTGAAAAGGGGCTGGACTGACAATGATGTTAACCAATCACATGACAGACGAGACTATTGACCGGTGGTGAAAGGGCAATGTTAGGGCAATCAATCTATTTTTCCTCTTATGATGATGTTTTAACCAATCACAGGCCAGGTTTTCCAATCACTGATTCATATATATATATATATATATATATATATATATATATATATATATATATATATATATATGTGTGTGTGTGAGCCCAAAAAGAAGAGACTAACAATTATAGAAAGCAGCTTTCAAGGGAAAATAGAATCTCCCTTTCTGAGCTCCCATGCTCAGTAGCCATAAAACACAAGCTGAAATCGTGGTGTTATTCTTAAATGGGATTTAATTAGGTAATTGTGTTACTTTAGCAGAGCCTTGTTAACATTGACAAGAGGTCAAATGATAGTTCTGTTTAGGTAACATTAGTCACAGTGGATCACCAGTGCAGATTACAGGTAATGTGTTTGTGTTTGTTTGTTTTTTATGGGTATTCACAATAGTAGCTTTACACCCAACCTTTGTGTAGCTATTCTCCTGTACAATACCTGCTGTACAGAAGACATGAGGACACTGGTGGATCCTATTCCAGGAGTTAGATAATTGAAAAGTGTTTGGATCTAATAGTCAATATATACATATGGTCACATCTAGTATGCCTACAAATGTGTCTATATCAAGTTTGAAAAAAAAAAAAAAACAGTTGCATTTAAACCAGACATCAGTATGGTTGATTGCCTAATGGGACTGCTAACATCAAGTATTTGCTGTTTTCCACAGGACTGATGACACACACACATTCGGACCAGAGCGTATGAGCAATGCACCACTACACTTGAACAATACAAAGGAAAATTTTGCTTCTAGTCGCGGAAAACTCTATTTTATCTCCCACTGTTTTTTCAAATATGAAATTAAAACCAATAATGTGAATATTTATTAAAAACAAAACAATACAAAAAGTTAATTTCCTGTTTCTTAAGTGGTAATGGAAAAAAAACAGAACAACAGTCCAATTGACAGGTACTGGCATGACAAGAACACCAGTGTAGCAACACAACCTTGCTAATTATCCTTCAGTTATGAAGTAAAAAGCACCTACAGTGAAGTGCTGCTGCTTTCATCACCCTTTAGCTGGGGGTTAAAATAGTGAACATGTCACCCCTAAACATGTGGCCTCTGAGGCCTCCCTTACAGAAATGTCCTATAGGATCCTATAGTGGTACTATAGGACATTATGGGACTAAAAAGGTTTTTTAGAGAAATCCTAAAGGATTCTTAAAAAAAATATATCCTACTATAGTACTCAAAAGGGTCTCCCTACAGTAGTACTATAGTACAATCTATAGGACTAAAAATGTTTTAAAGAAATCCTATAGGATATTCTATAGGACTTGACCAATTTACTATACTTGACCTATTTTCTGTACGACTTTCTATAGGTTATTTCCGTAAAGGGCTATTAGGTTAAAAGGAAGCATTGTCAAAAGACAATTACGGAAAGGAGGTAAATATATATTCTGTTGCGTGAACGTAATGACACGGATTTTTCAATAAGTATAAAAACACACATAGGTTAAAAATGCCTTAGGCACCACCAGTCTTCGCAGTGTTTAAATACTGGCGTTAGAACGCCCACCTCGTTGTAATAACTTGTTTTAACTTGTTCGCTTCGTCAGTAATCTCACATAAGTGACGTCACCGGAGCTGCCGTGGTTCGAGCTGGTGACGCGAGGTTTAGTTTCAGTTTTCGTCTGTCGTGGTTGATATTAAGAAGGCGTTTTTCTCTCTACCGTTTTGCCATTTACCTATACTACCTTTTTGTTTACTGCTGTGTGTAAATGCTCAAAGGCCACAGCCTAAAATAAATCAGTGTAACTGGGAAAGTCTGTTTCCGTGTTCTTTAATCGGAACACACATCCGTACCTTGAGCCAACTCAAAGCACTAGATTCCCAGGAGACCTCATCTCCTTTATAACTGGAGATATACTGGATGTTACCAGTTCTCTTTTGGCATCGAAATCTGCAATTATGCTTGTTCTCTAGAGTGGTCCACAGAGTCATCACTTAAAGACTATTCCTCATGCAATATCTGTAAAAACACATTTACCACAGGCATATTGACTGATTAAAAATCATTTGATACTGCAGTTTAATTTGTATGCAGTGGTTTTGTTACCACAATTACAGCTGCAAGGTTTGATTAAAATTGTATTTCTGCTACTGATACTGTAGTGTGACTTTGTGCCTGTTGCCTGGTTACCTGCCAACAGTACAGTATGATCAAAATGTCTAAATCTGTGTTACCGGACAATGCAGTGGAATATCATTGAGGTATAAATAATAGTCTATTAAGGAAAATACATTGAAAAAAATATATAGAATTTAAGAAAACTTAATTAAAACATGGGGTACAGCTGAGAGGCTGAGATGCAGCGACCAAATAGGTGGCATGCTGAACTTATTATTAGAGCTGAAGGATTAGGAGGAGTTAGTTTTGCCAATTGGTTATATTTGAGAGATTGGGGGTCAGGAGGACATTGTGGTCTGAGCTGATGACAGGGATGTAGCGATCAGAGCTGAAATAAAAGTAAACATTGTACTGTTCTCACTCGCTAACGAACTTACTACAATAAATAAATAAAAATAGATATTTTTTAATACCAAACAATTAACACAACATGGAAACCCCTTACTGTGTGCGGTCAAAGTGTCAGGCTGCTTTAACCCAGCAGGCAGTTGGTACCATGTTACCTGTGTCTGTGAAGATAATTTCCCATTAATGACAGCAGTCTTATGAGCTGCGACCAGCAAGCCTTGCCTTTCCATGCCATCCAGCCTGCCCCACGTTAGCTGAGCCCTCATTAGTGCCCTTATTAAGTAGCGTCAGGACCCCTCATTAAATGCTTCAGCAGCAGTCACAGAGCCCTGCTCTGTAACACTTGGATGGAAACCCCTCCCTTTCTCCTCTCTCCTGCAGAAGCTAATTAGTTTGAAATGAGACTTTAGCGCCACACTACCATCCCAGTCAGCTCCAGTCAGTGCCACCAGAGAGCTAAATTGCCAGGGAAAGCAAAGCATGGCATTTAATCAATCTGTTTACAAGGAGAAACAAACAACACTAACTGCAACAGCAATATATGAATACAGATGCTTTTAGGAGCTTCACTGCTATAGACAAAATCTAAAAGTTGGAGGAGGCACTGTAATTGAGGAAAAATACTAGAACCCACATTAAGCAGGAATGTTACTTGCTGCTGTTCCACGGTAAGAAGGTGCCCATACTTATAATCTTGAGGGTGGTGGTTCAAATTTGAAGGTATTGTATTGACAGAGGAGCTTTGTTGGCAGGTGCGTCTACATACAGGAGATACATGGAATCTTGTCAGTTTTATTTTCCCACAAATGAAGAGGAAAAGGGCAGTTTGTCCAGGCCGTTATCGCCAGTATTTTTACTTGGTCACACTGCCTTCTAGTACATCAGTTTAGCCCACTAGGCCTCTGTGACAGAAAAGAAATGATTCTTTGTGTTAAATCTTCCTACCGACTTGTGGGGGCACTAAGTATTGGGAACAGAATGCTCTGGATTACTTGACACTTCGTTCCGAGGGTTAAAAGGAAGTCAGTCATGTAGAAAAGAGACAGAGCTTTGGTACACAAACTCATTGACTCAGAAGGTAAATAATCTGTCAGTATTTACAGGAACAGCTGCAGTAGTTTACCATTGGTCATAAAAAAGTTTACCATTGGTCACGGTATAAATAGGGGTTGAAGCGATATATGTGTTCTTTCAATTTGGTTGGAGCATTTAAACCTGTAAGGACCCATGAGAGACCAAGTGATAAAAAGCACCGTTAGTGTTTTGTTTTGTTTATCTATAATTGTTTGTTTGTAATTATTAGATGGCTAACACGTTCCGAAGCTGTCGCCAAGGACCAGCACAAAACTCGGAACAGCACTTAACTTTTGTCACAAATAAACTTGTATCACCTACCACGAGCACTGCAGCACGCACCTAAGACCTATTTGGGGCTGCAACCCATTTGTTTGTTTCCAGTGCAAGATACATTGTTGTGTATTGCCTGGAATTATTGTTTGGTCAACAGACCAGGATTATAATAAAGAAAACCCCTTTTTCTAACTGGATTACAAATCTCTGTCTGTTCATTGCACATTGCCCCGTAAGATACCCTGTAAGCTTTTTGCAAACTGGATTCAATTATTACTTTCTCTTTGGATCCCAATAATATAATAGCTGCAATGTCAACCACAAATATAACTCTTCATTTTCCTGCTTCAGCTAACTGAACAAAAGTAATAATTGTGTGAGGCTTTGGACTCCCATCAGCAAACTGCAATACTTCCCCATTAAAATAACAGATAAGGGTCTAATGTATCCCTTGTGCACAGATTCCATACTGGGAGATGGAGCACCTCATGTCGTCTGTAACAGCAGCTGTTGAGCTTTGCGATTGCAAGGCCTGGGGCTTGTAGAGTGTATGTGAGGAGGAGGGTGGCATGGAGAGGAGGGAGGCCAAGGGTGAAGGGAAATTGTGGGGGTCCGGAAACCTTGGCTGTAACTGTCACTAATTTTGACTGTAGGCGGACACTGTCTGACTTTATGCACAGTAAGAAATAAGCAAAGAAACAATCTTTGTGTGTCTTCCGTATAGCCAAAGTGCTGATTAACCAGTCATTCAGAGCTGGCATTGATGGATTTAAAAACAGCCCTCTTCTAAGTTACAGAGTACAGAAATATCTACGGAACGTCCAGAAAGGCATATTAACACAGTAAAAACCTTGGGCAGTAAAACGTACAATGCAATGTGTCCTGGTGATTCCACACCTACAGTATAGCCACCCAGCAGGGCTTTTTTTATCACATACCAAAAGATTTAAAAATTGTAAACCCTTTTATACTGGCTCCTTTTTTTTTTGTAAACAAAGATTCAGACAATCATTTTAGTTATGAATGGCAAATCATAGAACGGTATTGCTTCATAGGCAGAACTCGACACAATTACCAGCAATTTCAGTAAGGATACAGTCTGAGTTCAGGTTACATCTGGGTTTGCTAATCCTTTTGGCAGGGCTGCTATAATAAATGTTATTTATTGAATGTTTGATTAACCACTGAATTGTGCATGCTACATTTTAATTTAAAGATCATTTTCACCATTGCTATTATAGCATAGGTACAGTATTTAAAATTAGTTAATTATTATCCTTTTAAATATGGTATTTATGTTATTAGATACTACTGACTAACTGGTGTGAAACTAAAATTGTATTAAATATTAAAATACAGTGTTATCATATTTTGTAGTATTAAGGTTTCCGTAGCTCCTATGGGAAAGATGTAATTAAGTGAAATTCTGAACATTATTAAATCTGACACTTCAGCATTTATTTTATATTATTTGTCTTGACATATTTATTAAATAATATCAGAATATCAGGTAATATAAAGTTACAGGTAAATAATATGTGTAGTGTGTGTGTGTGTGTGTGTGTGTGTGTGTGTGTGTGTGTGTGTGTGTGTGTGTGTGTGTGTGTGTGTGTGTGTGTATGTCTGCAAGCATGTATACAGGAGTGCTGGGTTGCAGGAAGACATTTTTGTTGTTTACTAGTTTTAATGGCATTAAAATGTATTATTTTCAGTAAAACTATTGTTTAAACTCAGTATTGATTTGCTATGTATCAAATCAACAGTAACCTATTCATGGAATTGCTAGATAATATTATTTATTTATGTGCTAAGTTACTTGAAAGAGTTTTGTTTACTAATGGTAGATTTATACATTTCAGTCTTCACCACAGTTAAGTTATTTGGATATGTAATTTTTACACCGATGCCTAATTGTCTGTTTTTCAAGCAATACCGTCTCCGTCTCTGACAGCCTCTGCTCACACTGTTGCAATGTGACAGTTATATATCTCTGTATTTGAAGAAACTGAATGCTTGCCAGTTTTCTCAACCTACCCAGTGTTAGGTCCAGGCTTTCTCACAATTAATTGTATAGAGAGAGAGAGAGAGAGAGAGAGAGAGAAAGAGAGAGAGAGAGAGAGAGAGAGAGAGAGAGAGAGAGAGAGAGAGAGAGAGAGAGAGATAGATAGATAGATAGATAGATAGATAGATAGACAGACAGACAGACAGACAGACAGACAGACAGACAGACAGATAGATATTACATCGTGCACAGGGGAAGGCAGCAACAGGGCTGGAGGGTGACGTAATCACATACAAACAGATAAGCTGCTTATAAAGGAGCCAGTTCTTTTGTACAGCAGTATCGGCTTATGCTTTAGTGCAAGAGGTCCTGGGTTCGCGCGCCCTCTGCCTGTGTGTGGATTGCCTCGCCCTGTGTGATGCGCCTGCCTGCAGGAACTGAGCTAGCTACATTGGTGTCAGAAGTGGAGGCAGGTACCCCGGCATGCACTTGTCGGACTGTAGCCTGGTGAGCAAGTCCGGGGCGGACTTGAGGCTGGCAGGGGAGAGTGTAGTGTGCACGGGGGAAGGCAAAAGCAGGGCTGGTAGGTGAAGTAATCACATACAAAGACATAATCCTGATATACGCTCCTCGCAAAAGAGCCGGCGATTTTGTACAGAGGTATAGCGCTATGCTTTCCTACTTTAACCTGAAGAAGAGACCTTTGATGTCTTGAAAGCTTGTGAATAATTATTATTTAGTTAATCCAATAAAAGGTATAACATCTCCTTCTCTTTGTCTATCATACGGCTACCATTTCATCTATAATAAACTGTCACAGAAACCAGAGTTGGAAATGTTTTCTTGTAACCCACTGAAGAGGCCCATCCATTATTTTTATAATACATGGATACCCTTGTGATGTTTATATTAAGGAAGACGAGGTTCACCAGTGCAGATTTTTTTTTTTAAATAGTGTTTTTCAATGCTGTACAGACTTTCTATGTCATTATCTGTTTAGTTTCTCTGAGATATGAATGTACCAGCTTTACTTTTCTTTTTTTAAATGTATTCTTATTTTGTTGATCATTAATAAACATTTCTGTACTGTGGGTGTTGTCGAGTGATTGAAACATATCTTTGTGTTGTACATATCTTTCTCAAGGGAGCATGTGTTTGAATCAAAACATATTTATAGGGTTTTGACTGCATGACAACTACTTGTTATTGTTTAAATCCATGATTTATTCTTACACGATGTAATGGTGTTCTATATATTGTGACATCATTTTTACTTTTATCTTTAAATCTGTATTAATTCTAATTAACATTATTTTATATAAACTTATATTTATGTTATCATGCAATGCTAGCTCTGAGGATTAGCCTTGATTTGGCTTCCCCAGCGCATCAGCATGCATAACTTTTGCTTTAATTTTATTTATTTATTTATTTATTTTTATTTATTTATTTAAATGTTTATTGGAGTTAATTAGTTCATTCTTTTCTTTTGAGTCCCACTGGCATAACCGTGTAGTGAGAGAGACAGGTTGCCCATTTAAAAAAGACTATATCACACGCACATATATTCATAGTGCTCAATTTATTTTAAATGTATAAATCATCTGAAATAACATGAATGTGTTCTCTGTGCACATTACATTATGTAAAAACATAAATCTGCACAAAGCCTATACAGTATTCAGGACAGAAAAATCTGCTGAATACCTAGCACACTTTCCTTTTACTTTAATTCTGTTGGTATGTCCGACTTTCTTTGCAAATGTAATTAAATACAGAATTCTAATTATTGTAGTCTAAATCTTAAATTTCGACACAACTGGGATCTATCAGTATTTCTAAAAGCTTCACGCCCTTTTCCAACTGATCAATTTTTTAATCATGCACTTTATTATAACGATTAAGTAGCCAGCTTGTATCTGTTCGTCTGTTTATTTTCTTCCTGTCTGTGGTGTCAATATAATTCTTTTTTTCAGTGTTTGTTTGAATTGTGCAATTCATCGTGAACTAGTATCGAACTTGATTGGATATAACTGGGGGGACATACACTATGGCTGGCTTATCCGAATATGCACGGCATAACAGACTACTGTGTGAGCCAAGCCTGCAAGATAAAGCAGTTTTAAATTTGAACTCACTGCTGCAGCAAGAGATTGGAAGGGGGGTTTATTTTGAGGGAAATGGTCAGGAAATGTGATTTCTTAACAAGAGCATTTAGTCCTGGTCCCCACAGACCTTTATGGTCCCTTGCAGACCAGGCTTAATGTTCTCCAACTTCCATCCGTCATGTTATCCATTATATCCTAATCAATTTATCAGGACCTGAAGCTCAATTTGACAGTAAGACAAACTGTCCCAATTTATATTATTGAAGCAGAGGGTCATTTGATAAATCACAGGAGAGACTCACATTAGATACCATTGGAGCTGCTATGGATCTCTCGTCAGAGATGGATTATAATATCAATACTATGGATATGCTTGTTTTTAGGTGAGTCTAGTGGGAGAAGTGAACAGTAAAATATTAATAAAAGCTATCTTTCTGTTTCATAACATTGTACTAGTGCTTAACACTAGTACTCACCCACTACACAAATCAATGGCGTGATGCGCCGTTTTATTTAAAGAATACAAAAATAAATAAAATATTTAAACAAAAATAAACACTTGCTCACAGAGCGAAAATAAAAGATTTAAAAATAAATAAATCACAAACACAGTAATAACAAATACGATCCAGGTCAGGCTGGCCTTCAATCGCCTTCAGTAATCCTAGATAGTTTTAAATTTATTTTCTCCTCGCTCACTCTCTCGCTCTCCTCCGTACAGCTGAGTGCAGAGAGCTGCAGGTATTTATGCAGGTGACCATCTCCTGATTAGCAACAAATTAATCACTTAATTCAGGAGATGGCCACCTTCTGCACAGGTTTTATAATGTGGATGGGGCTTTCCATCCACGCTGCAAAACAGTAACAAAACTAAAACACAGCTATGCTGTCATAAAATAAATAATAAACAAACAAAACACTCGGTGGTTCGCCATCACCTATAAACAAAATAAAACACAATACTATAAACAAATGCAAAATAACACAGGGGTGGAGGGGGAGACCCCCTCTAAAAAAAAAAAAAAATTCTAATTTCTAAGGCGCCAGCCCCGGTGCTTCCTGTGGTCCTGTAGGACTAGTACCGGCTCCAGGCAGCACAAGCCAGGAAGAGCAAGCCAGGCAGCGGCCCCAGGCGAAGCAGAGGAGAGAGAGGCAACCCCAGGTGATGTGGAGTGACAGGCAGCCCCAGGCGATGCACACGTAGCATCCTTGGGCAGTGCTGCTCTGCTCCTCATGGTGGTGGAGACAAAGGCAGCTCCTGCTACTCTTCTCCTGGTCATGGTGGAGACAGAGGCAGCTCCTGCTGCTCTGCTCCTGGTGAAGGCGGCAGGGGCTCCTCCCCTTCTGACAGCGAAGGCGGCAGGGGCTCTTCCCCTTCTGGCGGCAGTGGGGAAACCAGCAGGCATACTTCCTTTGCTGGTGGAGGTGGAAGCGGCACGTAGTCCTCCCACGGTGGTGGAAGTGCCACCAGCAGGTACTCTCCCTCTGCTGATGGACGTGGGAGCGGCAAGCAGTCCTCCCACAGCAGTGGAGGTGGAACCAGCAGGTATTCTCCCTCTGCTGGTGGAGGTGGGAGTGACAAGCAGTCCTCGCACTGCTGTGTAGGCAGAAACAGCAGGTATTCTCCCTCTGCTGGCGGGTACTTGGGCTGTGCATGTTCGGCCTTCCCCTTCTTGGGCTGTGGACGCCCTGTCTCACCCTCTTGGGTTGTGGACGCACCGACTCATCCTTCTTGGGCTGTGGATGCACCGACTCCCCCCTCTGGGGCTGTGGACATTCGGGCTCCTCCCACTCAGGTGCAGGACATTCAGGCTCCTCCCACTCTGGCACAGGACATTCTGGCTCCTCCCACTCAGACGCAGGACGTTCGGGCTCCCCCCACTTAGGCACAGGGCGTTCGGGCCCTTCCCACTTAGGCGCAGGGTGTTCGGGCTCCTCCCATTTGGGCTGTGGACACACTGACTTCTCTCACTCCAGGTCTGTGTCCCCTCTTTCCCGCTCCTTCCTTCCTCTCTGCCTCCTCCTCGCCTCCCTCTCTCTCTTGGCCTGTGGAGGTGATGGGGTCTGCTGTTCCAGCAGCCAAAACCATCCAGACACACAGGAAACTGTTCCCACTGAGTAGGCCTTCCAGAAGGAGGGGTTTTCGTTTGAGCAGTGCTCTCGGTCATGCCCAAACTCCCTGCACATGACGCACAGGGGGGCCCCTTCAGCCCTCCACTGCTCCTGCTCATCCTCCCAGTATGGGGGTCCCAGTCAGGTGGGGTCCCTTGACCACCATCTCCTCTCACCTCTCTTCTGTAGTTGCTGCAGCTTCTTCCAGTTCCTCCTATTTCCTCCCATCCTTCCTCCTCTTCTCCACTCCAAAGAAAAAAATTATAATAAAAAAAAAAAAACTGTAGTCCCCTTCTGCAGTACCTCTTCTGGCCTGAGTCCAGGAGGTGCTGGTGATCCCATACTAACACCACGTGTGGCAGGAAATGGCTTTGTGGTGACGTCAGAGCAGAAGAAGGAGTTGAACACAGATGGGTACAGTGCAGTGGCGCATGCGCCGTTTTATTTAAAGAATACAAAAATAAATAAAATATTTAAACAAAAATAAATCACAAACACAATAATAACAAATACGATCCAGGTCAGGCTGGCCTTCAATCGCCTTCAGTAATCCTAGATAGTTTTAAATTTATTTTCTCCTCGCTCACTCTCTCGCTCTCCTCCGTACAGCTGAGTGCAGAGAGCTGCAGGTATTTATGCAGGTGACCATCTCCCGATTAGCAACAAATTAATCACTTAATTCGGGAGATGGCCACCTTCTGCACAGGTTTTATAATGTAGATGTTGCTTCCCATCCACGCTGCAAAACAATAACAAAACTAAAACACAGCTACGCTGTCATACGATAAAAAAAAAAAAACACACTGCGGTTCGTCATCATCTATAAACAAAATAAAACACAATACAATAAACAAATACAAAATAACACAGGGGCGGAGGGGGAGGCCCCGTTCTAAAAATAAACAAACAATACGATTGAACAGCAGGGCTTTCCTACTGCCCAGCTGCAGTACATAAGTATGTACTTACATTCAAGTGAGGATTTCTTTTGCCATACTACAGTACCATGTAGAAATATGTATGTTACATTTTAAAAGTTAAAGATCACTGATGTTGATTTTATATATATATATATATATATATATATATATATATATATATATATATATATATATATATATATATATATATATATATATATATATTGTGACACACTGGGGTAAGTCTGCCACTTGCAGGACCAAGATAGAATCAAAGGACCACAGAAATGAAATAAAACAGCACAGTGTCTGTATTTATTTGTATCAAACAAAACAAAACCTAAACAATATCTATCTCCGTTAGGAGATCTGACTTCATTCTCTCCCTCGTTTCTATCTTATAAACTGGGTAGCTAAGCTACTTACCAGTTTTAAATCTGTTCCTGTGTATTTCTTTTTGTGTTTTCCTTAACTTCTCCTTTCTCCACCAAGTCTAACCACAACCACCTTAAGCCTCCCCCAGCTCGACCCTGAACAAAGGAGATAATTTCCTTTTATTGTCAACCAGCCCAGCCACTTACAAAACTAACACATCTTAAACACCTGCAGCTGTGCTGGTTTACAGTTCAATTAAACCCCATGTACTCCTGGCCCTTGTAGTTTCTTTGGTGGCTGCCAGTTTTGTAGGCCCTATTAACTACACCTCCCGCATTGTCTCTTGGGAGATGTAGTCTTTCCCTGCTCAATCCGGCACTTTCCAGTGCCCTGGTCCTGTATAGCATAATATGCTAGGACCCACATAATTACCATTCGTGACCAGCCCACGTCTGTGGTCACAATATATATATATATATATATATATATATATATATATATATATATATATATATATATATACACATCAATGTTTGATATATGACATCAGTGTTTGATATATGGATTGATATTTGATATAAATGGATTGACTTGGAGCAGGCATATTGTTATTAAGCTCAGCGGGGTACTTTTGTAATACATGTAACCTTGTAGATTTTTTTAATGAACAAATAATAACCGCGTATCAGCGACCCCTTTTGTCTGTCCGGGTGCCTGCGGGCTTCCCTGTTAACTGCCCGGGAGCTGCGTTATCCACCCGCGCTGTGGCTCCTGGGTGGCTACATGGTGAATCCACAGTGTGTAAAGAAGCAGTCGGCTGACGGCACACATTTCAGAGGACAGCGAACGTGCTCCCGAGTCAGCGCAGGGGTGGTAGCGGTGAGCTGAGCCAAACTAATAATTGGCCAAATCAAATCAAATTGGGAGAAAATAAAAAAATAATTGGCAACAATTAAATTTAAATAAATAAATAAATAAATAAACCAACAGATTCAATCACCAGTCCTACCAGGACTCCCCAATTCTGCCATCACAGAAATGATTACAGAATTCACAATTCTGCACAGACATTAGCAGAAATTGTCATATAGGATTTTATTATTATTATTATTATTATTATATTATTATTATTATTATTATTATTATTATTATTAATGCATCAGATGTTGATTTGCAGTAGTAAACCCTTCCATGAAGACATCCCTTGTACCAGCCGCCAGGGGAAAAATGTTTTGGATAATTAAAGCTATAGTGATACCTGTTGAAATGAGGGAGGATACAATCTGAATTACTGGCACCACACACCGGCAGTTACAGTGATACAAATGTGTAACATCTGTAAACATAAATGCGAAGTATAGTATCATTGTTAAAAAAAACTTTCGAACCCCTTTGGGGTCCTCTATTTCTGATATACATTAATTTGGCTGGTACACACTGATTGCACATTTGTTAGCTATCCCATTCACAATCCAGTGCACATTTATGAAAGTGCAATTACACACTGAGTTAAGGATTGTAATGGCTTAGTAAAACGATATATTCTTTTTATCAATAAATCAATCAGGTTTTGTCAATAAAGGAGACTGCTGCTGCCCCTGAGGATTAAGAACCAGAGAACTTGAATTAGTCAGCACATCAGCTGACCACACACACTCCCACTCATGCAAGCAAGCACATCAGCTGACCACTCGCACTCCCACTCATGCAAGCACTTAGGAGATGGACAGCAAAGAGTCTCATTTCAAGCAATACAAGAAGTCTTAGTAGGCCTGTTTATCAGCACAGTTTGCGAATCCATTTTTCTTCCATTTCCAGCTAAGAGTGTCAATCCTGAGCAACTTCCAAGGTTTTGCAATGAGGAAAATTCCAAACTTAACTCCTAGCACTAGTAACTGAGGCACTGTTAAAACTGGGTGCATAAAATAATGAATGCATATCGCAGGTAATAAGAATCATACTGGATGGGTAACCCTTTAAAGTCCTAAAGCTAACAAGGTGGAAAACGAATGACTATGCCGTGCTACAACGTGAATCCCATTGCTCATTGCTGCGGTGTGGGAAATATTCAATCCGTCAGCCTGACGGAGAAAAATATTTCAGCCTTGATTCCTCAAAACTGTTACACACCGGAAACCTGTTTAATCTCATTGAACTGTAACCCGTGAAGCCTGGGAGAGGTTGTGGGTTAATTTGATGAAGCTGGCAAATGAAGGATGGGTTGCTGTGTCATTAGGGATGGCATTACTTCAACTTGCGGTTCCCGGTCCCTCAATTGCACTGTGATCTGGGATTTTTGACAGCTGTAATTTATATCCATCCGCTGAGTTATTGTTGATTTATATATGCATCTGTCAAATTAGGCTTTACTGGAAATTCAGTGGCTAGTGCACTAAGGTCGTGTGTATTGTAGATGGCTGTATATTTAATCAATGCCACCACCCCAAAAAATGGTTTAGTCTTCATCTTAAACTCTTCTGAAGTTACAGTTTATGAACTGAGCATGCACTATAGGTAACTGCATGCAAAGCTTATCTGCTTCTGTCCACTAAGGTTTGCTGTGATATACTGCATTAAAGAGAAGAAGTGCAATCACTGTTATATGACAAATGGAGTTCATCTCCAAGAAGTTACACAACTTTAATCATCTTTGAATTAGTATAGTTTTTTTCTTTGTTTTTCTTCACTAATAAATTCATAAAATAATCTACATTTTGGATTACAAGAGTCATGAAAGCCCTACCCAATATTAAGTATACTGGCATCACGTAGTGCCACAAATGATTAACAAGATAGTTTGTAATATTCATAACATGTAACCACCAAACAAAGATTTGAATATTGTAAATAAGATATTCCTTTCCAAAGACCTCCTTTTTCAAGAGACCTATTTTCCGTGAAGGCATTACCTAGGCATATTCCAAACACTATCTGTATATACAGACATGCAGAATAATAACGCAATATCAAATATGTATTACTCACATTCTGAATATGTTTGAAATATAAACAGCAAGGATGGATTTCAAACAGCTAAAAGCATGTCCCAACAAGCTAGACACCAGGATATAATTGCCAAGCTGCCTATGAGTGAGTGTGCCTGTGAACTGATAATTAACAGTCAGGGGAAGCACACAGAGACAGGGTAACGGCTCTACATTGAATTGACTTACTAAGTTTTTTTTTTTTTTTTTTTTTTTTTTTTTTTTTTTTAAATATTATTACTGCAAGAGAAAATAGCTTCCTTTTTTTCTGACTGTTTCACGATGGTCGCAAGCATTCTGAGACGTGGTTATTACAAGTTCTAGTTGTACGTTTTAAGTCTGTGATGAGGTCATATGAGTTCAGGGCTGCTCATCAGTTGTACTTGCATGTCACTGGCATATCTCATGCAAGCTAGATCAGCCAAGGAGTCATTAGTAAGAGATTGCAACATCTACTAGTGAACAGCAATGTATTGCCAGCAAAACAAAATTAAACTTGATGCTAAATGGAAGATTACTAGATGAGGCTGGCTCTTACTTTTGTGAAGACACTTTGGCTGATGCAGCATATGCTACATGTAAGTATGGTGGCAACTTGAACAGAAGAGCAGCACCATAAACAACACACAGTATTGAAGTAATTGCAGTTGCAACCCCTCAGAAGAACTGCATACATTGCAAGCCTGCTGTACTTACTCTATACGTGTATGGTGATGTATATGATGTATATGTAATAATGATGATCCCATATGCTGGATGCGTGTTGTATACTAATGTCATAGATGGCTTTGTGTGGCATGTGGGTGGTGACATCAAGTTCAGGAAGCAATAATCAAAACAAGGAAAGGCGGGGGCAAAACTGAAGAGCAACAGAGCTCAGCGTGTTTATTAAATAATAAACAAAATAAAGATTTATACAAAAGAAAACACCAAACAAAGGGCACAAGGGCCAAATAAACAAATAGTATGCTGGTTGCGAAACAAGCATACATAAAAATTGTTTACTTCTTTTCACAAACTCACGTCTCTCCTCTGACACTCTCCTCCTTCTAAGCCGAGAGTGGGTCCTTTTATATGCGTGGCTGGAGCCTTAATTATCTATTAATAAATTACCTTATTAAGGCTCCAGTTACATTCCCACGAGAGTTGTAAGAAAGGGGTTTTAAGCCGGTAAACAGTAAAAAATAAGACAGAGGGTGATAGACTGCCTGCACCTAAACACAATAATAATGATTAGGACAGACGGCACAGTAATAATGATTAAGACAGACAGCACATTAATAATGATTAGGACAGACGGCTTTGTCCGTCCGCATACAAATACAACAATAATAATAACAACAACAACAAGAAATGAATACATACATAAATAATAAAATACACACAAGGGGTGGGCACCTTGTCACAAATAAGCAATAACTTCGATATAGGGATATAGATGCTTTACAGTAGTACCAAATAATGGCACAAACAAAAAGAGTTTTAGCATAATGAAGGAAGAACTTATTTCATTTGTATTTTTTTTTTCTTTTCTAAAACCTGAGGTTATCCTTTACATCTTTAGGCATGTCCCCTTGTTAGTTATCAGACATGGCCGTTTGCACTGTTTCACTTTTCAAATCCAATTTACTATATTAAAAAAAAAAAATGCTGATAAAAACAACTTTCGCACCCAAAGGAAATAAGTATTGTTATAATAATATAACTTGTTATACTTTTTTTCAACTGACTTGACATTTTTATGGAATCAAATCCCTAATCAGAAAATGCTCACCACTTAACCATCACAGTGTGTTGTATTACAGCAACTACAGAAAACATCTGTGTGTCTTTCATCTGCAATCTCATTAAATTATAAATGGTCCTATTACAATGAAAATAAAATGTGTTACACGCTGTAATTTATGTTGATCTTTACTTTGTATTTGTTTACATACGATTCATATATTGTTTTTGGGGAGGAAATTAACTGGGACAGCTTATTTCATATAGCTGATAATAATCAGGAATGACTTGTTGAATGTAATGCAATATTATTAATAAATATGTTCTATTGCTTAATAAATAAATCACCTTGTTTCTGATTGGACAATAAATAAAAGGCTTAACTGTAACTGAGCTGTGTTACTGAAATGTGCAAAACTTTCAAAAGTCATCATCAAACTCTCTAAAGAACTAGCTACTCTTAAATGTGGCTATTTCGTGTCTTAAAAGCAATACAGATTAAGTGAAATTACTCCTGGTATAACTGTGGGTAATGAGCCCAAGCAAAAAAGTTGCTGGATCATCAGTTACAGTTACAGTGAGTCCAAAATTATAATGTTGTATGCTATGACTTTCTGTAATTATGCATTTTTAATATTTTAGTTTTCCTCTAATGACTATTAACTTCATAAAACTGGGCTATTAAGTGAATGGCCATTTTCAACAAAGCTTACTAAATACAGTGGAAAATTTAGCCTAGATTGTACCCTGTGAAAAGCTTTTAACTTATTTAATACTGTATATGACCCCTTTGGTGACTGCTTAATTCAGTTTTAGAAGCATATTTTACGATATTCTGAATCAGTGTTCCTTCACCACAGCATGACTTCCCCTTGTTAGGCCAGAGTTCCAAAGATAATAATTTTGATTACAAAACACAAACAGTGCCAGCGAGTGCAAATTCTGAAGAATCTGAGATTGGGAGATAGAAAGAAGTATTAATTACACTGCAATTTTCAACTATCTATTTATGTATGTATATGTTATTTGCAGACAAATACAATATCCACGGTTTCTTAGAGTCTACTTTTCCTCAATGGGACTTGCAAAAATAACTAAATTGTCAGGTAGCTCTGCATGGTTGATGTGAGAATGTCAGGAACGATTGTCTACTGACTGGTGACTGCCTACAACAAACTACAAATTATATATATATATATATATATATATATATATATTATATATATATATATATATATATATATATACATATACATATATATATATATATATATATATATATATATATATATATATATATATATATATATATATAATATATATATATGTATTTATATAATAGGATATCTAAAGGGGCCTCTAACTTTTTTCCCGGAAAAATTACCTTTCAAAACCCCATGATTAAGTTGTGGATGTAAAAAATGGAAGGTTTTGGGGTACTATTCAGCACAGACATTTGCAGTTATATTCTGTGTGCACGATTCATCCTGTAGTTTAGACGGAAGCTGTTGGGTGCTGCTGCGGGCACCAAAATAAACTACAGCAAATCAACATGCCTGCATTTCTGATTTATAATAATAATAATAATAATAATAATAATAATAAATAATAATAATAATAATAATAATATTATAATAATATATTATTATGTATGTTTAGGTACATTACGGTATTAATGCAGTTCCTTTTATTCTACACCACAATTATTGTAATTCCTTTGTACATCGGTTAACGCATTTTGCAAATGCAAACATGTTTCTTCTAAATCAAGCGCTGGTACTTGCAGCCTTAGCAAATTGTCTGAGGAAGATCTTTTTGTGAACTGATACTGTATTTTGATAATGGTTTTGAAGGAAACTGTCAACGACACAGAATACACGTTTCAATTGCTGTGTTCTGTTACCCAGAGCTTGCTGCACCGGCTGCTCTTTGCTGCTGTCTTTCTGACGTCACACCCAGCTTTTAGAGAAACACTACCTCCAAACCTTACAGCATAGATCAGATTTTCAACGTGCTATATTTACATTTGTCTGGATTATTAACTGTCAATTTAATGTAATTGATTAACATTAACTTTATTGTAAAATTATACCTCACTTATCACACATTTAGTACATTATGTTTGTTTAAATTATGTATTTATTTATTTAATGTAATGTTGAGAATGCTGTTCACAGCTTCTTTGTATAATGTATTATTTATTTATTTATTTATTTGATTATGATTGTCTTTATTAAAAAAAGAAACGTACCAAGTTATTTGGCACAGGAAAATACTAAATACCAAATGTTTAAATCATTCCATGAAAGGAAGTGTGATTTGTTGGTGTTATTTTTGTCAGTTACAGTAATTTAAGTGATTTACATTAGCTTTTCTTTAAGCTTTTATTTTATAACTT